>NW_021319295.1:9271-14995 GCF_001605985.2 Dendrobium catenatum | reverse complement strand
ACTATATTTCATGGCTCCTATGCTTTTGATGATGACAAAACACTATCCTCCTTGGACTACTTGTTGCTTCTAACTTTTCAGGAACAAAGATCGGACGATCAAGAGAAAAAGCCAAGTCCAGGATCGCAGTAGGTTTAGGGTTTGAGTCAGTCTGTAATTTATTTTTCACCTTTTGAGTCTTCTTGTAATAATAAAAAGAGCTGATGCTAAGTAACCCTTCAACACACAACTTGAGAGGCTTAGAAACTCGTTTTTGGCCCACATCCGCCCGGCGATATTTATATCGTCCGGACGATCGCTTAAAACAGAAAGTCCTAAATTAAGGATCCTTTATTAAGGCAGCGACATTAACTAATCGGCCTGGACGATACGTGTATCGGCCAGGACGATAAGCTCAAAATAGAAAGAGATAGCCGCCTTAGACAGTTTAGGCATACTGAATTTTAAATTATCGGCCAGGCGATTCCAGGACCGGCCTGGACGAATATTTACCAAATTATGCCTTAATTGATCAGGGAAATCAAGGGAGTAATTTAAGGATGAGTATACGATCATATCGTCCAGACGATCGTGAGAACGGCCTGGACGATCAAACCAAATTTCAATCGGCCAGGACTGTTCCCAGGGCTTGCTCAGACGATTTTATCTCTATTTGAACTAAATCGGCCAGGACGATCGTGAGATCGGCCTGGACGATCAAGCCAAATTTTCAATCGTCCAAGGACTTTTCCCAGGGTCTTGCTCTAGGCCGATCTTCTCTGATTTATTACTAATCGGCCAGGCCGATGTCCATATCGAGCCGGGACGATAAAGTCGGCTACTTTGCAATTAATGAGCCTCCTCTTGAGCTCTTCTATTTAAAGAGCTCTCCCTTCCCAACGTTTTTAAGAGACCTTTGGCTCTGCCTTGACCTGAGAAAGAACTTGAGGAGAGAAAAGAAGAGAAGGGAGAGAGAGAGGATCTTGTGCAGGGGGAGCTTGTGAGGGGATTCACAAGGGTTGCTCAAGGATCTGCTTCTGCTTGTCTTTCGTCTGGAGTTTTTCGTCCGTGGAAAGGTCGGTAGAAGGTAAGGAGTTTTGCTTTTGGTTGGGTTCTCTGCCAGCTTCAGGAGGAAGCAAAAGGAGGTAGGTTCTCTGCCTATGCCGGCGGTGGCAAAAAGGAAGTTTCTTGTGAGGCTTCTCCGCCTAGCTGTGGGGCTAAAGGAGAGTCACGTTTGTAGTGCAATCTTGGAGGGTGCCTCCAAGGACGTGACGTAGTCTAGTCGACCGAACACCACTAATAAATCTTGTGTTCTTATTTTTGCTTCCGCACTTTTAAATTCCGCATTTTGTTTTTTTTGGTGGTGTGATTTGGTTTGAGATTTATTTCTTTTCTTAAGAATTTTTTAAAATACCCCAAATTTCACCCCCCCCCCCTCTTGGTTAGCTTGGACTTAAGTCATAGCGGCTTAACATCCACGAGACAGAACTTTCAGGAAGTGGTGCTCTGAGAGGTGGCGAATTGGTCCGCGCCGAAAGGTTCGATAATTACAGTCTTCGCTTACAAAGTCTGCACAGCAACTGCCAGTTGTTGTCCTCTCTTTTATGAATTTCTTCAATCAAAACCAAACTCTAGCACCAAAATCAAATATAAATTCAAACTCAAGTCAAATTCAAAAACAAAAAAAAAAAACAAATTCAAAATCTCATCAAATTAGTATCACCATGCTCACCCACCACTTTGAATATTTTTCACCCAATCACTGCATAATGACCTTAAATAAGTTGTCATTGATATGGGTAAATCAAATCAACCAACCAAAAACCCAAAACCACATTCAAAAAACACAAAACCCCAAAACTCGAGTCAAAAGCCCATATCCTATAACCTTTTTGCGTGATTTTTCAATCACTACAAATACCAAATCAATTGGCATTGGATTCCAGATTTTTCAGCTTCCATTATTGACTACCCATGTCTTCTTGATGGTCAACCCTGCAATTTTTAGTCAAATCCAAAGAACTCTAACCCCAAAAAAAGCTCAAATGAAAATCCAAAGGCTTTAAAAACCTTTTAAATATTTATAGTATATGCCACTAGCCTTTGACACTATGTAGATTTGCAGAACTTAGGACCTTTCCCAAAACCTTCTAAAATATTGCCCATAATCATCTTTATTGCCATGTTAAACCCAAAAACTCAACTTTTTTATTACATTTCGATTGGAACTTTAATCATTACTTGACAATCATGGCGTTGCGTATACCAAAAAATGAATTAATTGTATTTATTTATGATAATTCTATCATAATATAAGAAAAGGAAATGTCATAATTGAAAATTAGGATTTTTTTTATACCCCTCTATATTAAACTCCTGATTATAACTTTGGATGAGTCTTTGGTAGTTGCGAGGTCTAATTTCAGTATTTCTTATGTTAGAGCAGTTTAAAGCAGAGGAGTGCTGAGTAAAGGAGAGAAAGCGGTGAGGTTTGTTTGAGAGCCGAGAATAACCTTTGCAAGATTTAAGGGAGTGTGTGAGAGGAGTTTTTCACAGCGTTGTTCTGGCAACCACTTGCACCAAGTTCCTCTGTGTGCTTGTCGAGTTATGCCTAGAGGACATGCGCTCTATAAAGAAGGCCCTTTGGCGTTTTTAAAGGTCTTGGCTACTCCACGCCATCGAATTAGCGTGAAAGGGATTTCGTCTACTTTACGTTGCCATCAAGGCAGGTCGAAAGGCATTTCGGACTACGCCATTACAACAGATGAGACGAAAGACGATTTTTGGGCTACTCTACCACATTGAGGAGGTGCAAGGATTTGACGACTCCGGCTGCGACCAAGAGGTGAAAGGGAAGAAATTCTTTGCAGAGAGAAAGCAGAGTGTACAATCTTCTTTGCCTAGCTGTGGTTGAAGGCAATCACCATTTGATTAGCGCAATATCCAAAGAGAAGCAACTAGAGGAGTGGTCATAGCGCAAGTTGATCAAAAACTAACTATAAAAAATTTATGGTTGATGTTCATTCTTCTTTTTATGCATTTACTTTCCAGTTATATTTATTTTTTTTGTAATATGGGTTGAGACTTGAGATTATCATTGTGATACAAACAAATAATTGTCTGACTTGATTGATATGATATTTTTTTATTTCTAAAAAAAAAAAATTAGAAAAAAAAAAAAAAAAAACAAAAAATAGTTTATACTGTTTTTTCTACAAAAACAAGAAAGACATAAAAAAATAGTATTTATTAGGTTCTTATTGTGAGTTGTATTTCATTTATTTAAAAAAAGCCTTTCCACATTAAAATACGTTAGTTTGCCGTTTTTAATAAAAAAGATTTAAAAAAAAATTTTAAATCACCAATTCACCTCTTCTTTGGTGTCGTCGTTTTAACCATTCAAATAGCGTTTGAGCATTCTTGCCTCATCTATTTGTTATCGAATGTTGAAGAGGGTAATTCTTTTTCTGGCTCCCATCTACCAAAAGTACAAAATGTGGGACCGATAAAAAGGAGCATAAGTAAAAGTGGAGAGTATAAACACATAAAACAACTATAAATAAAAAATTAAAATCTCACAATTAATGTTAGGTTAAATGATGTTGGCTCGGTTTACTATTAAATGATTTCTGTCTCAGTTCTAATAAAATTTCTGAATAATGTATGCGATTTTAAATGTTTATAAATTAGCATGTTTAACTCATTTCTGCGTAAAGTCCATAATTTGATAGCTGCAATTATTACTCATTCATAACACTGTTTAAAGGATTTTAAAATAGTAGCAGTGTGATAAAGGACTAGCTGAGAGATGTTAAAGCCAGTGAGTATCCTGACAATCGAGCTGAGCTTAAATTTAGATCTTAAAATTGAGCTCCGAAGCTCAACTGGAGTCTCTTACCTAAAGCTCGATCGCCTTTCAAAAATTAATAGGCTCGAGTTCGACTTGATTGTTAAACTCTCATTTTCTTAGTTTTTATTAAAATTTTTAGAGTTTTTAATTTTAATATAGAAATAATTAAAATATTAAAATATAATTACATAATGCAAATTAAATTAATTTTTAAATATCTTTTGAGTTAATTAACGCGGAACCTTAACAAATTTTTAGTCGAGCAAGCCTGAACTCAAGCTTGAGTATAGGTTTGAGCTCGAACTCATGGCCAATAAGTTTGACTCGTTAGCTCGTTAATGCAGTCGAGCTCGAGTCTCCACGCTCACTCATACCCCCTAGACAAGCTCTACTGCAAAGGCTACTTATGTCAAGTAGTTTTTTTTTTTTTTTTTAATATGAGAAAACTCTATGTGTATGGCAAAAATTATGTTTCGGATGATTGTTTTTTTTTAATATTGGAAATTTCTAGATAAATGATAAATTCATATAATTATGGCAATTATTTTTGGATTATTGTTTTTTGTACCAACTCCATCTCTCTAAATAGGTTTGCAACAATCTCCCCCTTTTTGATGATGACAAAACACTACGAAAAACAGTTAATAGCAAAAATTCAGGATTGATGAAAAAAGAACCTCATAAACTTCTCCCCCTTTTGACATATCAAAAAGGAGGGTACAAGAAAGCAAAGCAAAAGAGATCCCTCTTTTTATTTTATTTTATTTTTTTTAAACCAAGGCATGAACATGATATAGTATTCCATGTGATTGATTTAAAAATTTGTAAGTTAATGTGCTTATAAGCTCATCAATCTATAGAATAGTAGAATATCCGATCATGGTTACCCTTAGCTCAGACGTTCTCTTAGGGTAGAATCGTCTTTTGAAATCAATGACCTAACTCAAGAAATTAATTGGATATGAGAAAAGGAATCCACCCATTACTTGGCTTAAAAAAAACATCTTTATAAAATAATGAAGTAAAGTAAATTTGTCACAATTGCAAAATAATCGAAGTCAAGCCTTTGAAAACCAACACTTCTAAGTTTTAAAAGATTTAAAAAGGGAGAATAGCTTGCTTTTGAGTGGGCTCATTTTATGCCTCTTGTCAATTTCATGGCGCTTTGCGCATCTTTTTATATATTTTTCAATTTTTGGCGTCTTTACGCATCTCTTGTTGGCATCATTGGCCAAATTTTGTTGTTTTTGTAAGCTATATTCTCTTTTATAACCTTTTTAAAAAAAGTTGTGAATATATCTTCTCATATATTAGAGAATAGGAGCACTCTTTCTAACATAAGTAAGAGTTACCACAAGCAGAATTAATAATCAAGGACAAGAGTAACGAGAAATCTTGATGTGACAAAAAGACTTTAAACATTATAAGTATAAGATAGATTTTCTTAAGCAAGTTTAAGAAAAGATTTCAATTCCATAAACAATCTTTAACTTGAGATAGATTTTTGATTAGAAAAGAAAACTATGCCACTAAAATAGGTTAGAGAAAGGGACACAATCACAAAATATTCCTACCATCTAAGAGAATGAGTAGATAGAAACATATTGACTATAAATTTCCAAAGGCAAGGATAAGGAATATAGTATCATATTAGCGATGATTTTGAAAACTAAGAAAAGAGAGACAAAAGAAAAAATAAAACACAAAAAAAAACTAAAGCAACAAAAAGGAAACAAGAACAAAAGAAAATAAAAAGCAAAAGAAAATAAAAAAGTTTCATGCATTAATGTCAATCACACCCAACCTGGTCCTTAAAGAGCTGAAAGTATCGAAGGCCAGTGGTTTAGTAAAGATGTCCGCCAGTTGATTTTCAGTTGTCACATGGTGTAACTCAA
>NW_021319295.1:0-4714 GCF_001605985.2 Dendrobium catenatum | reverse complement strand
AGTTCATCCTTGCAGATAGATCAAGCTACTGCTTCTATTTCTCATCCTTCAGTAGCCTGAGTTTTGGTTGAAATTGATATCTTAAAGAAACAACTTAAAGAAATTTGGATTGGATCAGAGGTTAATAGGTATTAAAAAAAAGTTAAATCTGAGAATTTTCCTATCTTTTGCAGTTATTGTACAATGCATGGTCATATCAATTTTTAATGTTTTATTTTACTTCCCCAATTACATAACCAAAAGGAAAAAATATAAAAATTCTAAGTGAAAAAATGATTTACATTCTAATGAGATTACTAACCCTGTATAGGATATGCTTGTGGAGGGAAATTCATCCCATAAGAACCTTGGTAATCATCCTTACTCTATAGTGAATGATGAAAAATATGTAACTAAGGAGATCGATTATGCTGGAGGGAATATTGCAGAATCAGATAATCCCTTTTTTGTTCAGGGATGGGAAAATGCTCCATCTTGTGTTATTATAGAACCTCTTAATCATGTCACTAATACCTTTGATAGTGTGGGATAACAAATGGCGGCTATTACTATTAGATAAAATAATAAGTCAACTGATTCTTATTTGTCATGTGCTACTAACAAAATTTTTATATATATTTAGAATTATTGGTGAATAATGGTGAATGTACTAATATAATTCCTTCTCAAAGTTTTGTGAATGATCAGAATAATGTTTCAGAAGGCAGTATAGAAGAAGGAGAATTTGTGCAGGAAAGGATAACCGAGAGAGTTATTAGCTTAAGAATTGACAATGTAATGCAGAGTAAGGGAATTAGTATGGTCGAGGGTGTTATTGCCTAGGAGAATGATAATAATCATCAATATAAGGGTTAGGATAAAGGTATAAATTTTGAGACCTTATCTTCTTGTAATGTTGATACTTATTATAATGATAATGTTATTAAAGATTCTACCAATGAAGAATATGATTTTAATATTGTTAAAAGTAAGAAAAGTAAAAAATTGAAAAATTAGAATATGCAGACTCCTAGAAGTATAAGATCTCAAACTTTTAATAAATTGCCAAATAATAATTAAGTCAATTATTTGGAATGTTAGGGGTATTGGTTTCCTTCCTTTTAGAATTAGGGTTGAAAACTTATGATGTATTCATAATGTATATTTTCTTGCTTTACTTCAACCTCTTATTTATGTTTCTAAGCTTGATGAGCTGAGAAGGTTCCTTAGTTTCAATCACTATGTGGCTAATGTTTCTAAAAAAATCAGATTTTTTGGAAATAGTTATAATTAATATTGTTGTCCATTTCACGAAAGTTTTAGATTATAGAATTGAATTTATGCTATTTCGATTCTATGCATCCCTGGTTTATGCTTCCTCTTCTCATTTTTCTAGAAGAGTTCTTTGGGATCAACTTCTTGATTTTAATAGTTAATTAATTGTCCTTGGTTATTTGGTGATGATTTTAAAACTATTTCTAATGCTTCTGAGAGGATAGGTGGCTCTAGCCCTATTTAACAATCTATGGATGATTATAAAAACATGAGAATGGAATGCAATCTAGTTGATATTGGTTTCACCGGTAATCCCTTCACTTGGAATTGTGATAATATGTGTCAAAGATTGGATCGTGTGCTTTATAATGATTTATGGATTAACTCTTATAATAACACCTTTATTGAGCACCTAAGTAAAACTTTTTCTTATCATTATTCTCTTCTTATTGGTATTAACTATAGGCAGTATGGCCCTTCTTCTAATTTAAGATTTCAAAATATGTGGCCGCTTCATAATTCTTTTAATGATTTGGTCAAAGTGAATTGGGAGGCTCCTCTATATCCTGACAATAATATAATATGTACGACTAGATTATGGTTTAAACTCAAGTCTTAAGTATAAAATTAGTTGGTGGAATAGAAATGTTTTCAAAAATCTATTTGTGAACATTTTAGGTGTTGAGAATAATGTTAAAGCCTGAGAGCTTAATTACCAAAATAATCCTTCTAACGATTATTATAATAATCTATAAGAGGCTAAGAATTGCTTATTTAAACTTGAAGAGTAGGAGGAGGTTTACTGGAAACAAAAGTCATATTCTAAACATTTTATTGAAGGGGATAATAATAATAAGTATTTTTATTTTCGGTGAAGAAGAATAGAGCTAAAAGTTTTATCCATAAAATTGATCTTTATGATGGGACCACTATTGAGGAAGAGGAGGACATTGCTAAGTCTATTGTTGATCATTTTAATCAAATATTTAACAAAAAAATTGAACCTCTCCCTATTGATCTCCCTGATCTTATTCCTTGCATCATCAATGAGGAGGATAACAACACTTTTACCTTAGTTCCTTCCTCACAGCAAGTTAAGAAGAATATTTGTTCTATGGATGTTGATTTTGTGACTGGCCCTGATCATTTTACTACTAATTTTTAAAAAATATATATATGGAATATTATTTATGTTGATTTATATGTTATTGTATTGGATTTATTTAATGGTAATCATATTCCAAAGTTTTTTACTAGTACTTACTATTATGCTTATTCCTAAGAAGGTTGTTGCTAATAAGTGGGATGATTTTTGGCCTATTAGTTTGTGTTCCTTCTTCAGTAAACTTATTTCAAAAATTCTTATGAATTGTCTGTCTCCTTTACCTTTTAAAATCTTTTCTTCTTACCAAACAAGCTTTGTTAAAGGCAGAGCTATTATTGATGACATCTTGTTGGCATAAGAACTCATTCAAGACCTGGATCTCAAAGTGAAATGTGGGAACATTATTTTAAAGTTGGATATTTCTAAAGCTTATGATAATATTAACTAGACATTTTTGTATCAAATCTTGAATCTATTTGGTTTTAACTCTAACTTTATTAGTCTAATTCAAAATTATATTGAAGGTTCTTATTTTTCTATTATTATTAATGGTAAAAGTAATGATTTTTTTTAAATCTTCTTATGGTATCAGACAAGGGGACCTTGTCTCCCCTTCACTTTTTATAATTGTTGTGGATTATCTTTATAGAGGTTTAACCCACCTTTATGATACCCATCTAAACCCTTATTATAGAAATTTAGGTGTCATGCCTATCTCTAATTTATGTATTGTTGATGATGTTATTATCATTTCCAACGGTTCTATCAATATGGTTAGAATCTTGACCAGTTTTTTGGACAATTTTAAATTAGTAAGTGGCTTAAATCTTAATAAAAATAAGGGTTTTTATCACCCCTAAGAATCTGCCTACTAAAAGCATTTCATCTAATAAGAGTATATCTAGTTTTTTGCAAGGCTTTCTTCCTTTAAAATATATGTGTGTCCCTCTTCTCAAAGGTCATAAAAGATCTTTCCTCTTTGATCATCTAACTATTGTTGTGTATAATAAGCTCAACTCTTGGGAATATAATTTCCTAAGCTTTGGTGGTACATTGATGTTAATCAAAACTGTTCTTTGCTCATTGCCTATTTATATCTTTCAAACGATTCATTCTACATTTGTTGTTTGTAATAGACTTGAAATAATTTTCAATAAGTTTTTTTGGAAAGGTAAAAATGATAATTTGAAAATCATTTGAACTTCTTGGAAGAATTTTTGTTGTGTCTTGGAGGAAGGTGCTTTGGGTTGCAAGAATTTGGTTGATTTAGCCCATGAATTTTCTTTTAAATTATGGTTTGAATTTTTTGCTAAAATTAGTCTTTGATCCAAGTTATGAATTTTAAGTATTGAGTTGGTAAGCATCCTACCTTCTAAACCTACTGTAAGGGGGATTCTAGAGTTTAGAAAAGACTTTGTAATATCAAATGAGAAGCAGAGCCTTATATTCATTGGAATGTTTGTTATGCTAATCTTTTCTTTTGGCAGGATAAATGGTTGGGTCAAACTTCTATTGATCATTTGATTAATTCGGTTTACACTTCTACAATAAAGGTTAACTTTTTTATTGCTAATAATTTTTTGGATTATCCAAAATTATCTCAAGTTGTTTCTGAGTCCATTATTACCCAGATCTTACAAATTCCTTTAAATATGGAAGTTGATGATCTTTTGTTATGAAACATGGATAGTAATGGCATCTTCATAATTGAGAATGTTTTGAATATTTCTAGAATAAAACATGCCACTTATAGAGTATTCACCATGTTATGGCATAAAATCATTCCTACTACTATTGCTACTTTCATTTGGATAATCATGCATAATTATATTCCTATTAATGAGATATTAATTAAAACGGGTTTTATTTTGGTTTCCAAGTGTCAATGTTATTACCATGTGAAGAATATGCATCATGTCTTTAATTATTGGCCTATTGTTGCTAAGATTTTGATTTACTTTGAAAATATTTTCAAATTTAATCATTTTAATGGTAAGATGTCTATCAAGGATATCTTTAGCCTGTGGTTCACTAACTCATGGGGCCATATTACCAATCTCATTCCAAGTTTTATCCTTTTGTACCTATGGATTGCTAGGAATAATTCACTTTTTCAATATAGTTATGAATCATGAAAAAATTATTAGAAACATCAAAAAGAAAGTTAGTAGATTATTTAATGATAATCTTTTGATTTCTAAAATTTTTAAAGGTTTCTCTTATGTAGCCAAGGAGTTTGGTCTTATTCTTCAAGATAACATTTACAATGATGGCCCTAAGCTCATATATTGCATTAAACCTCAAAATATGTTAAAGTTAAATAGTGATGTGAAAGTTCGTTCGGGATGTTAAGCC
>NW_021319294.1:39200-141799 GCF_001605985.2 Dendrobium catenatum | reverse complement strand
CTGTTAATAGATCAATTCCACCAACCAAATCTTGTGCTCCCAACCTTAATCAATTTTATAATTAGACATCAACTCATAATGAGCTACTTTTCCACTAGATATTAATGAGCTGGCACAACTAAAGTTTTAACTACTTAAGCTCAAACCGAAACAGCCAAAGCCAACATGAAACCAACAAACAACCAAAGGACAAAATGGACCCCCCAAGCCGGCAAACCCAAGGAAGCAAAATCCAAACCTCTTCCTACCATGATCATTGGATTTACCACCATCATTGGATAGAATAAAAAACAAAAAATAGAAAATATAACTAATATTGTTCATAACAAAAAATTAATGCAAAAATCTAAATGCATCAGCTAACCACTTGGCTCGCATCTTTGGTGTATCTGATACAAAGCAACGAAGTCAAGTCTCCAAGCCGCGATTCACTACCTCTATCTAGCCATCCTTCTGGGGTTGCAAGTTGTACTCCGCTTCAAGAAATTCTTGTGCATCTTAAATAACTCCCTCCCAAAATGGCTTAGAAAGACATTTTCCCAATCAGACACAATGGTACCGGGTATTCTATACAAACAGACCACCTCTCCAATGCGGCTGCTACCAACACCGCAGTTTATGGGTGGCATGAGGGAATGAAAAAAGCATATTTGCTCAATCTATCCACCACCACTAGAATCACAGTGAATCCTTTTTGGTTTAGAAAGTCCCTCAATGAAATCCATAGTCACATCTTCCCACACCTCGGGTATTGCTAAAGGATGTAGAAGACCAGAAGGAGCCATCCCAAATGAAGCCTAAGAATACTTTGAAAAGTCGCCTAGTTATAATTAGTTTAGAAGTATTCCTAAGATAGAACTTTTCAAAGAACAATCTTGTGAAGCATACAAAAGAAAACAAAGTCCTCATTCAATCCAATTAAAGATATAGTCACAACAAGATCATTAGAAATGTTTCATATGGATGTATTTTGGATCAATTAATACAGGAAGTCTAGGAATAAAGTAAATTAGACTTGTGATATTTTGATGATTACACTAGGTATATTTAGATGAAATTTCTCGAAAATATAAGCCAATCATTTGAGAAGTTAGAATCTTCAATGGCTATTTCATTTGGAAAAAATATGATGTTTAAAATCTGTAGTTCATAGAGATCATGTAGCCAAGGGCAATGTAAAATTACTGCAGGTTAATCCTGAAAATCAATTCGCATATATCCTTACAAAATCCCCTAAACTATAATATTTTTTAGCGCACTTAGGACTAGACTATATGTAATTGATATAAATGCTTAGAAAAATTAGGGTAGTAGTATATTATGTTGTATCTCTTCACGAACTTTCTGCACTAGCCTGTACGCCAAGCCCCAGGAACCATCTCAACTCTCTCAAGCGCTTAGGAATTTGTCACCTAAGCATGTGTAATAACCTTCAAAATTAATAAAAGGTTATTTTGCCTAAAACAGTCAAACATTATTTTAGGAGTCATTACAAGTCCAAATCACAAATCGTCTTAGCCATAATATATATAATATTTTGCTTTAGTTTCATTAATTTTTTCATAAATTTTAGGCTTAGGTGAAATTTCTTAAGAAACTGACACTTGTTAGCAATGTTTAAAATTGCGCATTCGGGTATTGAGGCGTTTTTCATTCGTGAGGCGAGGCGTAAGCCTCAAGGCGTTTTGAGGCGTAAGCCTCAAAATCAAAAGATTGCGTAAGCATAAAATGATAAATTTTTTATATACTAATGAGTGAATAATATAAAACATAAAAAAAGCATAAGATATGAAGTGAAATCAAAATATCCCAATAATAAGACAACATGAAATGTAGTTCAACTCAAAATTCTATCTTTTTCAAATCCCAGTAATCTTTTCATTAACATATAATTCCAATTTTCAAAAATAAATAGTAATGACATATCACATAAGAACTCATAAGTCATCAGCACTGTCATCACTAAGGGGTTCTTCATTTGAATCATCATTATGATGAACGACTCTCTCCCCTTCCTCCTCTCCTATAGAGTCCAATGTCGGGCATTTACTTCAAGATTTCTGTGAGTTTTAATATATATAGCGTGAGGCGTAAGCCTCATGCCAGTGAGGCGAGGCGGACCTCAAGGCGGGCCTCAACCAAGTTGAGGCGCAAGCCTCATAGAAAAGACTTGAGGCGTAAGCATCGAGGCATTTTTTACTGGAATTGCGCAAAGGCGGGCCTCAAGGCGAGCCTCATATTGCGCAATTTTAAACCATGCTTGTTAGTACAAGCGGGGATTTTGAGACCGCTAAATGTATGTTTTGCAAACTGATTTTGCTAGTGTTTTGGACATTGTTAGATAATTTATAAATATTTTTCTATGAATTTTGAATTTCTGGATTTAAAGATATAAAAAAATTTAGATGAATTTTTATGTTAAAAAAACTTAAATAATTAAAAAAAATATTTTATTAAAAATCCTTTAACACTAAGTACAAAAAAAAAACTTTTAAAGCCATTTTACCCTCATTTTCGTTAACAACGAGCATTAGGGGAAAATGTAAGAAGGAGAGAGAGGGAGAAAATTTTGATTTTGGATATCTTAAAACCATTTTTATCCGTCAACCTAGTTAGGAAATTTGTTTGTCTTAAGATAGGTCACATTATGTCTATCTAAATTTTCGAAAATATGCAATTTTTATTTAATTTTTCTATTAATTCTTTATTTTCATCACCCCAAAACGTGAATAACTTCACAATGGTAAAACTTTCGCCGCTTAATTTTTTATGTTATAAAAACTAAGTTTATGACTATTTTGAATATTTTTTAAAAATTTTATAAGAGGATTTTGACATTTGTGGGATTTTTATTGAATAAAAAAATATCTGAACTATGAAAAATAGTATTATAATATGATAAAAATCTTAAAAGATTATTTTACACAATCTCTGAAAATTTGATTATTTATTGAAAAATGTGTATTTTTACTTACTAGAGTTTTTTGTTGCCTACTAGAGTTTGGCCATATATCTTGATTAACACTCCCGTGGAGAAGTGCATGTTTCTGAGAGGAGTCTGGAACAATTTGAGATAGCCACTAATGTCATTTCACATTTTTGAATTCTCTAAACTTGAAGAGTGAGCTTGTCTAATAAAGAATTATTTAATGGTTATTCAGCAGCGGTGGACTATTTATAGGTAGATGTTTACTAATGAGACTTCTAGTGACTTTTCTGGGAAAAAAAACATATTTGCACATAAAGATTTCATAAGTGGACACTTAGTATCTACAACAGTCTCTGATAGTGGCATCATAACAAGTTTTGGTTATACTAGTGGGCACCTGTTTGCCAAAATTGTGGAAGACATTATTCTGGTTAATGTTACAGAATGATTGGACAATGTTTTCAGTGCAAATAGATCAGACATATGGTGGTTGAGTGTCCACAGATCGGATTTGATCAAAGTTCTGAGCCCAGATCTGAGAGCTTTATCGGACCAAGGGAGACCAAGAGCAATTCCCCATAGGTTTTCTATGGGACTATCTGGTAGAGCTGGTGGTTCTGGTTCGATGGCAAGAAAGCCATATGACAGTGGACAGAGAAAGCCTAGCAGTTCTGTAGCTCCAGCTCTAATTCAACCACGTGTGTATAGTTTACTCTGCAAGAGGCTCATATTACTCCAAATATTGTGACAGGTATGATTTACATTTCTAAACATCTATGTTGTGTTTTATTCGATTATAGATTCATTTATTTCCGAGCATTTCTTCGATTTAATGCACTTGCCTTCAGTTATACGATATGTTTCTCTTTATGTTACCTTATCGACTTGAGATGGTATGATAGACAATAGATTTTGTTTCTGTTAAATTGAGATTTCTAATAATAAGTGGAAATCCAATTTGATTTTATTACTTATTTTCTCATTTGATATTATTTTGGGTATGGACTAGTTGACTCGGTATGAAGCTCAGATTGATTGCTTGAAGAAATGAGTTACATTATTTGTGTACAGTGAGAGTTATGTATTAGAGGGAGTTGTATGGAATTTCTAGCATTAGTCCAAGATATGAGTATAGATTTTGGTTCTCTTTCTGACGTCCTGATAATACGAAATTATCCATATGTATTTCCTAAGGAGTTAGTCAATTTATCTCCGTACAGAGATATAGAGTTCTATATTGATATATTTTTGGGTAAGGCCCTGATATCTAAAGCTCCTTATAGGATGGCACCTAAGTAACTTCAGGAGTTGAAGGTTCAACTTCAGAAATTGATTGACAGGGAATTTGTTAGTCATAGTGTCGTCGTGGAGAGCACCTGTTCTATATATCAAATTCTCTAAATATGAGTTCTGATTGAAGAGTATTGCTTTATGGGGCATTTGATGAGTAGAGCTAGTATCTCTGTAGATCCCCATAAAGTTCAAGCAGTCACTGATTAGCTGAGGCCTACTACTGTATTTGAGGTACGCAATTTCTCGGGTATAATTGAATATTATCGAAAATTTGTAAAAGGTTTTCTCAAATTTTTGAACCTCTGATCAATGTTTAAAATTGCGTATTCGGGTATTGAGACGTTTTTCATTTGTGAGGCGAGGCATAAGCCTCAAGGCGTTTGAGGCGCAAAATCAAAAGATTGTGTAAACATAAAATGATAAATTTGTTATATACAAATGAGTGAATAATATAAAACATAAAAAAGCATAAGATATAAAGTGAAATCAAAATATCTCAATAATAATACAACATGAAATATAGTTCAACTCAAAATTCTATCTTTCGGAAATCCCAGTATTCTTTTCATTAACATATAATTCCGATTTCCAAAAATAAATAGCAATGACATAGCACATAAGAACTCATAAGTCATCAGCACTGTCATCGTTAAGGGGTTCTTCATTAGAATCAACATTATGGTGAACTGCTCTCCCCTTCCTCATTTCCTATAGAGTCCAATGTCGGGCATTTACTTCAAGATTTATGTAAGTTTTAATATATATAGCGTGAGGCGTAAGCCTCATGCTAGTGAGGCGAGGCGGGCCTAAAGGCGAGCCTCAACCAAGTTGAGGAGCAAGCCTCATAAAAAAAACTCGAGGCGTAAGCATCGAGGCGTTTTTTACTGGAATTGCGCAAAGGCGGGCCTCATGGCGAGCCTCATATTGTGCAATTTTAAACCATGCCTCTGATTAGACTGACTTAGAAGCCAGTAGCTTTTGTCTAGTCACCTGAATGTGAGACTAATTTTCAAAGACTAAATGATTGTTTAACTTCTGCTCCAATTTATACGCTTCCTTCGGGTAGAGAAAGCTTTTAGTATTCAGTGACGTTTCACAGAGAGGTTTGGGATGTGTTCTGATGCAGCACGATAGAGTGATATCCTATGCTTCCAGATAGTTGAAGACATATGAGAGGAACTACCAACACACGATCTAGAGTTAACTGCTTTGATTTTTGCTTTGAAGATTTGACAGCATCACTTGTACGGTATTAGGTGTGAGATTGTCAACGATCATCAGAGTTTGAAATATATATTCACTTGGAATGATCTAAATTTGAGGCAAAGGAGATAGCTTGAGTTGAATGTGGTGGAAAATGCACTGAGCAAAAAATCTTCTAGAGTTCCATTTTTTCAGCTTACTTCAAATGAGTATTTGATACAAGATATGGAGATATTACATATATAAGTGATTGCTTCTACTTATTGGGATTCAGGTTCAGGTATAATGGCTCAAATGATCATTCAGCCTTCATTACAATAAAATATTAAGTGTCACGATCAGGTCCGGTTAGCTCGCAAGTGCGAGGCGGGAACGAAAATCGGACAGTTGGAAAATAATAAAAATATTTATATTACTTTATTAACATGTCTCCAAACATTCTCATCATGATGAAAGAGCCACTAATGAATCTCCAAATAAAATTTTTCATTTCTTCCATTCAACACATCAACATAAGAATTTAACATAAAGTTTACAAAATGTGAAAGGTGTCGAAAAAATCATTTCCTTACATTTCATCTCTAATCCTTCTATTCAAAACATCAAAATAACAAAACAAAACTTGCCGCCCGTCGTCTCCCTACGACGGTACGTGAGGGGAGGTCTATCCGTCATTTATCCTTTACCAGATCCTCCTGAAAAATGTCCCACAACATGGGTGAGTTACAACTCAATAGGTGTAAATGACATTCAAATAAATTTAGAGTCAATGGAAGAAAACTATAACATGTTTTGATATCTTAGTAAAAGAATAATCAACATATAACAATATTTTGTCTAAGGTGATGCATGTTTTTACTTCAACATTCAAGTTCTTATTCCTTTCATAACCTTTCCACAAGGTTTAAAATTGTGTAATTAAGCCTCGAGGCGGTTTTCGTCCGTGAGGCGAGACGTAAGCCTCGAGGCGGTCTGAGGCGTAAGCCTCACAGACACAGAATTGCATAAATGAAAAATTAAGGGTTTTAGCAGAAAAATAATAGCAATATTGTATCTTACAATAAAAACATCTAAATGATATATGAAAATAGTGGAAAGTAAGAAAATAGATGCAATAAAATCATGTCCCAAAGTACAAAATTACAAAATATTAGTTCAACAAAACTCCCAAAGCACAAAAAACATATAAAATGCAATCATATCCTATCACTAAATGGGTCTTCAAGTGAATCTTCTTCTCCAATTGTATCTATGAATGTCATGTCATCATCATCTTCAATATGACTAACTTTCTCTTCCCTATTCAATAAGAGAAAAGATCATTAGCATGTTTTTTTTTAAGATCATTAACATGTTAATTGTTCACTTGATATAAATATACTGCGATAGCATATAAGAAGTTGTGGAATACCTTTACTTGATTGTTGTGCTGCAGAGCTAGTGGATGTGTGTGGTGATCCATAGGACCCCGTGCACCTCTATTATGTATAATGGAGGAAGAGCCCTTTCCACTCTCGCTCCCAAAATAAGCAACATGTTCGACTCTTTCATTAAATTGCTCCTATTGTAAGTGTTTTGCAGTGGTAGTTTTCTTCATGTAAGCACTTATTTCTTCATTCACATTGTCCGACACTTTTGCACACGGTGCTACGTTCTCGTGAGAGCATGATAAGTGCTCCTTTATGCGGGTTACTCCGCCCTTCATCACTTTGTCACAAAAATTGCATTTTAAATAGACATACGTTTTCTCGCCCCCTCCTACGTCAACGTGCACGCTATATTTCCAAGAAGGGTCATGCCGCAATGACGTATTCGCCTTTTCTTTACCTCTAACCATGTCTCCTAAAGCAAAAAACTAAAAACACAAAAAAAAAATCAAAAATAACAAAACACCTAGAGTTTTCTTAAACTAGAAAAATATAACCCCTAAACTTAAAAAAAATACCTAAACCAATGTGGAGTACTCCTCCACGAGCAGAGTCGGAACCGAGGCGTTTCAACACTTCGCTGGGAGAGAGGCATGCGCCAGCAGGAAGAGCGGCGGGGAAGGAAGCGCGACGCATGCGGGACCTCTGTTTCGTGAACTGGAGCGTGCGGGAGGGGGAAAATTCGGGCTTTGCTGATGCGCGGCTGTCAGGTTAAGCTTGTATGAGAAAAAAGATTCAATTTAAATGTGAGAGGGCCATATCCCATTGGCGCGTACGACTCACTAGGATGCGTCTATATTGTGCCGTCTGAGGCGCGCCTCAGTCACCCAGTGAGGCAGTACGCCATCTTATAGAGTGGATTGCGTAGTTTTTTTTTAGAGGGACCCCCCCCCGCCTGAGCCATTTTTGGAGGAATGCAGCACCAAGAGCGTTCAGGCCGCGCCTCTAAGAGGATTGCGGAATTTTAAAAACAGAGCCTTTCCATTCCGTTCCGTTTGCATAGAGAACTATTCATGTCCGCTTCAACATTGGATCACGAATGGTACACTAAAATGCAATATAGACATAATAAAATATTCGTAGGATAGTGTCTTTTATATATTATGAGAAACCTATAATATACTATGGATAGTAAAAGTATATATAGTAATTTGTAGCAATAATATAATATATAGTACACCAATCTCGAAAATACCACTTGTACTGAGCATGTACATAAAATTAGCCTTTCCTTTACCATTTGTTCAAAAGAACCTCCTTTACAATTTGGCTCATAAGAGCATCCTTTACCATTCCTCAAAAGAGCTCATTTCTCATTAAATACTTCCGCGTCAACATGCACATACATTTAATACTTACATATTCATAAGAGATGCTTATGTAAACTATTCATGAAGTAATCAAATGTATGTTTTCATAAGGGTATACGTGTTTGCTATGCTCATAAGTTTATTTAATTGTAATTAGAAGGCATATGTAGTACATGTAAAGAAAAAAGTATGAGATTCATTCATGAGTTCTAAAATTTCATAAAAATAACTTTTACATTTGCATCAAGAGATCATAAGCTCATAAGGAAATATGCTAGTTAATATAATACCATAAAGATCATAAAAAGAAGAAATGTCATTTCTATGTATTTGCATGAAATAAGAATTTTTTAAATTTACAAGAATGTTCATTTCACCTACCTCAACTTGTACACCACAATGCGATCCTTCAAAAGTCCTTACGCCCCTTTCCTCTTACGCAATCAAAATCTACAAGTAACGAACATAAGGTGTAAACATAAGTTTCCTCCCTCTCAAACCTTTAAAAAGCCCTAGGTTATAAGCATGTAATTAGTTCATACACCAAGTTTTGATTTTCTATAAGACCCCTCACTTAAACCATGTCAATTTCATTTTATTTTCACTAGAATTAGGATTTCATCCTAACCCTAGCTTTTGGAAAACCTAAATCAATTCTTTGCTCACCTCAAGATACAACCATCCTCTTTCCCCTTAAACTCAAGTTACCATACAACAATTCATTGGGTTTTCTATTTAAAAATTTAGAAAATAATAATTCATTCTAAAGCTAAAATTCTTGCTTTAAAAATCTCTCTAAATTAAAAAGGAAACAACACACTCATAGGGTTTTTCATGATTTTTGGAAAACCCTAACTATTAGGGCATGCAAAAATCTCCCCTAAAAAGAATCTACCTTCACAAAAAGGCTTCCTAACCTCAAAAAGAAACTTTCCTACAAAGGTGTTTTGATAGAAAATCAAAATAGGATAAAACCCTAAATTTCAAAATCCACATTTTTCATGAAAACAACTCACATTAGGGTTTAAAAACATCATATTACCCTTCCATAAACTTATCTCAAAAAAATATTGAGTTTTCTCAAAACCCTAACTCTCATTCCTTAGAGAAAACTCATGAAAAATAAGAGAAAACCAAACCAAAACACTTATCTTAGCCTTCTCTTAGATTTCCCTACAAGCTCTTCCACGAACGGCCGCCGGAAAACGCCTCCTGGATCGTCGGAGTCGCCTCCTACTCGTCGCCCCTCCTTCCTCTCTCCGCTCGGTTGAGCCGAAACGAAGAAATGAGGAGCGAAATATTCGGTCCCCTAATAAGAGTGGAAAAGCTCCATAAATGCATAATTACCTATATGCCCTTCACTTAAATCCTCCCCTATTCAAATGATACAAAGGGCAAAGTCGTCATTAAGAGTTTTCCGAAAATTTTAACTCCCAAAATACTTAAAATCCGATATGGGTTCTATACATCATTTTGTTCAGAATTTTGCTCTCTATTTTATAAAATTTATTGCGTCAAATTCCGACAACTTTGAAAAATTCACTTAAAACTAATCGCGACGCATCGAAAAGCATGCAAAGTCTAAAATGGCATTTTTGCGGGTTTTCAATTAAGGAAGATCAGAAGTCAATGCAGAATATCCAAAGTTGGTTTATTAGATCATATATGGTAAGAATTCTAAAATACAAGTTTTTTATTCTGATATTATTTTCTGAAAGGATAGAATGTGGGTTCCTATTTTTGGAGATTTGAGATGGGAGATTCTACATGAGACTCACTATTCATCCAAGAAGTACTAAGATGCATGGAGATTTGAAAGGTATGTTTTGATGGTTTGGATTAAAGAAGGATATGGCAGATTTTATATCTAAGGGCGCATTTGGGACGCCGTCTCCACTGCGGCACGGTTTGAGACGCACGCCACCTTCTGTTTGGGATGATGCGTTTCGCCGGCGATAGAGAAATTTTCATGTCCGTAGCCTGCTTTTTGCGACCCAAAATTTCTGGCGCGGTTCACTGCTTTCCATGATTCTGAAATGCTAAAATGTAAAAATTATCCTTCATCTTTTCAAGATATTTCGCCACCTCTGCGTCAAACTCCTCCCCCTCCCGCCTCCTATTATCGGCGAATCGATCTCGCTCATGATCTTATGCATTGCCACCAGATCACCACACTTGCCGCCAGATGCAGGTCCGTATTATTGTGCCTCCCCACTTGCCTCACATACTTCTTTGTTTCCCGTGCTCTCCATCATCTTCCCTGAGTAAGACAGAGCCAACGCCAGCGCTACCGACGCCGTCGGCGACGACAACGACGATGATGCGTTAGTTCTCGGACTTTGAATGATCTCTTTCTGTAGGAGATTCCTCTATCCTGCTTGTTTGCAGAGATTAATCACCCAAATCTGCTCAAAATTGAGAGGATCCAAATTTAGAAATTCATTTGAGAGAGTGGAGATTCCTTGGTGAAGTTCTCTTGCGTGTGAAAATGTGAAGTGGGGAAGGGAAAGAAGACGAGAAGGAGAGAGACGCGGGCGAGAGCTAAAGTGAGGGGAGACATCCTACCCTTCATCTTGAGCAGTTAGGCCTTCTTTTATGTATCGGCTGAGCTTCTCACATATAAGCTGCAATTTGCTGAACACAATACCTCTCAAGAGTTCTTCAGTTGCCTGCAACTCTCAAAGTACTTTGCTAATCCGTTTTTTCCTTGCCTGCAATTTACTTGATAAAAAATGTCCTTTATAAATAGTAATTATCAAACATATCTATCAAATATTTTCTTAGTTTATTTTAAAATATGATATTACATTGTTTTAAAAAATTAAGAGTTCATTTATATTTAAAATTCATAAATTATTTAGTTTTAAAAAAAATTAAGAGTTCATTTATATTTAATAAAAAAAATTCATGCTAATATATAGAAGGGTATCAAGGTAATTTGTTGTTATACAGCAACAGCCCAGCAACTCGGCAATTATACTACCCAAACAAAATTTATTAATTTACGTACAGCAAATTTATAAAGTAACTTTCTGGACAATAACTTTACAACCTGCTTTACCCACAGCTGCAGCCGTCCCAAACGAAGCCTAAATGTGAAGTCATATAAGTTAGTGAAGACAAAGCATCAACGACCTGGAGTTTTTTGCCACCATTACCCATTTCAGAGTTGAAATGGAAAGAAGTTGCTATGGATTTTCCCAAGTCAAGACAGGGATATATGTTATTTAGGTTATTGTTGATCGTTTAACAAAATAAGCTCGTTTTATTCTGATCCAATAGTCTCATCTATAGATAGATTGGCACAGATATATGTGTGTGAGATTACTATATTACATGGAATACTAAAGGTTATAGTATAACAAGGAAGATAGATTTTCCTCCAGACTGTGGAGGGATATTCAGCAAAGACTGGGCACAAAACTATAAATTAATACAATTTTTCATCCACAAATAGATGGATAATCTGCAAGGACTATTCAGGTATTGGAGGACATTCTGATACTATGTTCTAAACTTTGGGAGTAGCTGGAAAGATCATATTTCATTGATAAAGTTTGCTTAAAATAACAATTTTCAATCAAGCATAGGTTTGGCTCCTTATAAAGTTTTATATAGTAAAAAATGCAGAACCTCTCTTATCATAGACAGAGGTGGTGAGAGACATTTGATTGGGCTAGCCTTGGTTGATGATGCTAGTGAAAAGATATGTTTGATCAAAGATAAATTGAAAGCTATACAGGACAGATAATGATAGTAATTTGATGCTAAGTATCGGGCTATAGAATTTTAGATATGAGATTTTGTATATGTGAATATCCGACCGATGAAAGGCATTAGAATATTTGGGAAGGAAAGTTAAGTCTAATGTATATTGGACCATTGGAAGTGGTTAAAAGGATTAGGAAAGCCGCCTACAGGTTACAGTTGCAATATCATATGTCAGATATTCATTAATGTGTTAGACATATCACTTTTAAGCAAACGGATTTCTAATTTTGATGTTGGCTCAAGAAAAATGACACGAATGCATGAATCCCGCTTTGCAGCTGTAGGATTCCATTTCCCTTAAGTCAGATTTTAGTTAACCAAATTTCCCCTGAGTGTAGTGTCGGGGTTTATAGATCTGGGGTCCTTACTTCTTATGAGCGCAAGCCCTCATAGTTAATTACCCCACTTACTATGTAAGAGAGAACTCTCGATTAAGGATGAATGAATTTTAGATATTTTTAGTCTCAATAGTTAGTAAAAATGGAGATAAACCCGATCAAGATCTCATGGTTCCGTCGTCCCGTGTATAACATAATTCCAGTCTACCAATACTAACAATCATTGACCATAGTATCCAGGGAATCTGATTAGCAGCCATGGGTTGCCTCCTCTCAGGGATCCTGAGTAAACTGAAGTGGAGATGTGTGTGGATTTTAATTTAGTTTAATTTGGGTTGGAACTTATGGCTTCCTTAGAAGTTTCCTGTTAATTTATTTAATTTAGGGCTTACGACTCTAATTAGGAGTTGCCTGTTAATTTGTTTAGTTTGAAGCTTACGGCTACAATTAGCAGTTGTCCAGGGATTTAAATTTGATTTGGGACTTACGACTTTCGTAGAAAGTAGCCCAAGATTTTTATTTGGAAAAGGGCTTACTGCTCTATTTATGAGTTGTCAAAAATGGGTCTTACAACCTAACTCTACAGCGAGGTTGCCCGAAAATTTTAATTATTTGGGTAGGGCTTATGGCTTCCCTTAGGAAGTAGCCTGAAAAGCGGGTCTTACAATTTAATACTTTTGACTAAGAAGCCCATAGGTTTAAATTTAATTTTTTTTGTTAAATTTGAGTTTTAGGGTCATTGTAATTTATTTAACAATTTTCCTAAAACGTGAGTCTTATGACTTCACTTAGAAGTTGTTCGTTAGTGGGTCTTACAACCTAATCCTATAGACTAGGATGCCCACAAATTAAAATTTGATTGTTTGGGGTTTAGGATCATTGCTATTTATTTTAACAATTTTCCTAAAACGTGGGACTTACGACTTCAGTTAGAAGTTGCCCAATAGCGGATCTTATAACCTATTCCTATAGACTAGGATGCCCAATGATTTAAATTTAGATTGGGACTTATAACTTTCATATAAAGTAATCTGAATTAGTGGGACTTACGGCCTAAATTGAAGGTAGTCCAAATATTTTTGTTAGGTAGGTCTTATTATTTCCTTAAAAGTTGCATAATGATGGGTCTTACGACCTAGCATTTTAAGATAAGTGACCCGAGTTGTGGGTCTTACAACCTAGTGCTTTTAGACTAGGATGCCCGAGTGAGAGGTTTAGGGTTGCATTATCACATAAACATTTGCCCTCAGGAGTCGAACTTACAACTTCTATTAGAAGCGGCTGGGGGTTTTAATTGGGGGTTAGGAGTTAGGTCAATTTCTACCTAAAACTTCCCCATAAGGTCGGGCTTACGACTTTCCTACGAAAGTTGCCGAGTAGTGGGTTTTACAACCAAATTCCTACAAACAAGGCTGCCCAAAAAATTTTGAATTTTGTTGTTTAGAGATTTGTTCTGAACTCTTTTTTTTTTTGGAGATTTGGAGATTTGTTCTAAACTTATTTGAGTTTGTTGAGTTTATAATTTTGATACTTCGGAGTTTTGACACTAGTGTTAGTGTTTTAGTTGTTTTGATTTGTGCTCGTAGTCTTTTTCCCACTACAGTAGTCCACTTCTCTACCTGTTTATTTTTTTTAGCAGTTTTGCACTACTAGCTTTTTTCGTACTTAACTTTTTTGCTTTCTAGTTCTACCTACAGTAGCTTAGATTTATCAGCATTCATTCAATTTATTTATGACGTACTGACCCTTCATTTGTTTGTTTGCAGGTGTTCGTAGCCAGTAGTTGCAGTTTTTTTTTTAGGCTTTCAATTGCAAAAGATAGAGCCTACAAGTAGCCGTAGAAGCTTGTACAGGAGAGCTTTGTAGAGCAGTTTGTAGAGTTCAGTTGAGAGTTTTTTGGAGAGTTTGAGGGTTTGGAGAGTTTGAGAATTTTGGAGAGCAATTTGTACAAGAGATTTGGGAAGTTAGCAATTAAAGTTGTACATGTCATTTAGTGGAAACTTCTCTTCTTCCCTCTTTTTATTGCATTTGTTTTATAATTGCTCTAATTGACCATTAAATTTTAGTATTCTCGATTTAATTGATAGCACTTGAATACAAACCATTCTTTTTTTTTTTGTAAAAATTTGATCTCACATTTTAAAAATTTTTTGGTCCAGAATTTTTATTTAAAATGTTCACATATTTCTAAAAAATTTTGGATTTTCAAATGCTCTTGAATTTAAATTGCTCGTATTTTAAACAACTCATGAATTTTATCTAATTAATTAATCAATCAATTTTTTTATTGAATAATTTTAATCAAATTTTTCTATTGATTAATTGAAAATTCAAATTTAATTGCTCTAAATTTGTTACAAAAGGTTCTATAATTTTTCTTGAAATTTCAGCAGCCTCCCAGCATCACCTCCCCACCGAGGGAGAAATCGGGACGGCTCTGCAGTAATTCTTCCTACCCGGACCTAAGGTCGACGGTGTAGGGTCTTTGATTTCAAACCATCTCACCAGGATCTAAGATCGACTGCGTGAGGTCTTCAATTATTAAAATCATCTGCACGGATTAAAAATCAACAGCGCAGGTCTTCGAATTTTGAAACCATCCCGGTCGGACCTAAGGTACGACGGCCGGCGTCTTCGACATCTGTTTGAAATATTTTCTTTTCTTTTCTTTTTTACATATAATATTATATTATTATATATATTAATAATAATAATAGACATTTATTATATTAATATACAGAGAGGGAGAGGCAGATCAGGCAAAGCCCCGGTCGGGCAGGGAGGGGAGACGGAGATCACGCAAGGGCTCGGCGTTGGCAGGCGGCGGCGGAGATGGCGGCGGAGATGGCGGCGGAGGAGGCTCAGGCGGGAGGATGGCGGAAGAGGGCTAGGGCACGCAATGAAGTCGAACAGCAATGATGGAGCGAAAGGGACGGTGCGTGCAATCTCTTTGTCTCCTGCGAAACAAGGAGAGCGAACGGCAACGACGAAGAGAGAAGATGAAGGCCTAACCCTAGACGTCTTTGTGAAGAAACGAAGTTGAACCGCAATGATAGAGTTGGAGTCGAAGCGAATGAGCAAGTGTAAGTGTCATTTTTTTCGTATCTCTTTCTTTTTATCGCTTTGAATTGTCTGATGGAAGTTACTGTGCCAAGCAAAGCGTCGTTTGGAGAGATCACGTGAAGTGGGGCCGGCGTGGAGGTATGTCGGTTGTTTCAAAAAAAATTTTAACAGTCAACATTTAAAAATAGGATATCTGCTGAAGACATCGAGGTACGTCCGCATATGAACTATAGGGAAAAAATCAAAGAGAATATTAGCCTATAATGTCAGAAAGCTAAGAAGTAAATAGATTCATATGGTTAGAATTCAGTGAAATAATATGACAGAAAGATATGCTACATAGGAGAAGGAATCAGAGATGAGATAATTGTATCCAAGTTTATTCTGACTTTACTTTAATCTGGGTATGTCGAGGCCGACATTTGTTTAAAGGTGGGTAGATTGTAGTAACATTTAAATTTTAAAAGGGTTATTTTGACCTATAATAGTAAAAAATTATTTCATGAGCCATTATAAGTTCAAATCACAAACTGTTTTCATAAGAATATATACAATATTGTGCTTTACTTTACTAGATCTTTTAATAATTTTTGAGCTTAGGTCAAATTCCTTAAAAAATTAATGCTTGTCGGTACAAGTGTAGGATTTGGGGACTGTTAGATATCCGTTTTGTAAAACGATTTCACGAGAGTGTTTTAGACATTATTATCTAATTTATGAATATTTTTGTATGATTTTTGGATTCCTAGATTTGAAGATATAAAAAATTTTAGATGAATTTTTCTGTTAAAAAAAATTAAATTATTAAAATAATAAAATTTTATTAAAAATTCTTTACCACCAATGAAAAAAAAAAATTTGAGTTATTTTATGCTCATTCCCATTAACATAAAGCAATAGGGAAAAATGTAAGAAGTAAAGAGAGGAGAGACAAAAAATTTTGATTTTGGAGATCTTAGAGCCATTTTTGTCCATCAGCCCAATTGAGAAATTTATTTTTCTTCACATAGGTCACATTATGTTTATCTCAATTTTTCAAAAATACGTAATTTTTACCAAATTTTTTATTAAATTTTGGTTTTTGTTACCAAGAGACGAGAATATTGTACTGATAAAACTTTCATCACGAAATTTTTTATATGTTATATAGATTATGAACATTTTGAATATGATGTAAAAAAATTTACAACGAGAGTTTTGAACTTTGTGACTTTTTTATTGAATAAAAAATTGTTTGGACTCTAAAAAGTAGTTTAATAGTATGATAAAAGACTTAAAATACTATTTTATTCAATCCCAAATAATTTGATTATTTATTGAAAATATACATCTTTGCTTAGTAGGATTTTCTACTTCCTGCCACTATAGAAAACTATATAATTCTGGCACATGCTCGATTACGCATTAACTACTATAATATGACGAAAAATGTGCATATGTGATTAAATTATATCCACTTGGAGATATAAGGGGCCAGAATCATTTGAGATTGTCTGTATCAAAGAATAGTGGTGTCTACGGGCATATTATGATGGCTATAAGCCATATTTTGATGCCTATGGACATTTTGTGGTGTGATAAGCATAAAAGGGAGTCATAAGGAGCTACAATCTTTTGAGATTCTATCTAGGTCCCAAAAATGTGATATAAATTGCTATATGATATGAATCATTTTATTTATCAGCTCAGTATTATTATTTAAATAACTTAATAACTATTATGCTTTTATTACATTTCTCAATACAATGATTTATTAGACTGCTTTTAAATATTCAGTAAAATATTTAATAAAATAATTTACAATTTTAAAATAAATTGTGTGGACTGTTGAGCTTTTGTAGCTCACTATGATTTTACTTCTGATTTTCAGAATCTGAAAAAGGGAGGAGCTTGGTGATTAACAGTTCAACATCATATCTGAGTTTATAGATATTTCTCTTTTGATTTTTGTACAGTCAATGCTAGTTTATTATTTAATTTTGTAGTTTCTGCTTATAGTCATGTACTGTATTTTATACATTTTAATGAAATGAAAGAAATCTTATTAATGAGATTATTTTTAGCACTTAGATATTTTTAGTAGCTTTATAGTTTGTTATTTAATTTAAAGTTTAATTTGGAAGGGAATCTGAATATTCTAAAAACTAGATTTTGGATTTTCCTATCACAGCCCAACACGATAAAAATCATGTTGGGTTGTGATAGCATGGCCTAAATTTTGCTTTTGTCAGCTACTACTTCCTGTGATACTACGTGCCACAAATAATCCACTCTAAGCTAGGCAAATGAACAATTCTTCATATTGGCAAACAAGTGGTGGTCCTACAGTATGGATAACACCAATCCCAAGTGTTCTAAGTGCTTCTCATAAGCCCTAAAAGAAGACTGACACAAACCTCCGTAAATATGGCCAGAATACCATGTTTAGAAAGACTGAAAAGTAGTTAGAGCATTAGCGAGGGCAAAAGAATCACTAAAAACTCGTAGTGTTCCTCATGAGTCCAAAATGTCATTTTGGGAACATCCTCGAGCCTCATCCGGATCTGATGGTACCCTAACTTTAGAGCATTAACCAGTGCATTTTAAAGCAAAATGAGCTCTACGACTGGTGGGAGTGGATTAAGTCTTTGAACTCCCTACATAATCGGATCAAATCTCACAAATCTCTCCACTGCTAACAGGACAAAGCCTTCCCCTCCAGACATAGAGCAGCTGCAATGAGTTCATCTTCAGTCAACTGATTTTTCAATTTTCCAATCAAACTGCTCCTGCGACGTATCAACCTTGTTAGCTTCCATAGATCCCAAAAAAGGTACTCTAATACTAATTTGATAGGAATCTAATCTCCACACAACCAAAAACAGCAATAACGAAGAGAGCACAGCATAAATCAGAAAGAAAGAATGATATTATGGGCTAATTTTTTTGATATTGGCAAGATACAAGTTAATCTACTATTCAAGAATTAGATCGACTCTCCACAAACTCTAGGCGCCGCTAGGAACAACTCCAAAGAAAACTACTCCAAAACACAAAATCACATAATGAAAAATAAACAACCTAATTAATCATAAATAAACCTTCCTAATTCCCTTCCAAATATGAATTCAAATCAGCCCTCTTTCTCTAAATAAACCTTCTTAATTCCCTCCCAAATCTGTATTCAAATTAGCCCTCTTTCTCTAAATAAACCTTCATAATTCTCTCCGAATTTTGGTTTTCTATGGTAAATAATTAAAAGTATAATTAATCTCCTTTGAGCTCCCCTCTCCTTGCTAGCCGCCCACACTAATGGGGCCCACAGGGTTCTTCTACCCGCCAGCTAGACCACCCACCCCCCCCCCTACTGGGGTTGGGTTGATTGGCATCTCAGCCAATCCATCAGATTCATATCAACGTGTCCATTACCCCGATTTGTGCATCAAAATGCCAAGATAATCCAAACACCTATGATGGGTACAGTTATTGAAAATCATAGCTAGTTAACAACAAATAAACTGCCCTCAACCATTAAGATAACTCTCCCAATGCCCAATTCTACTTAATGTTGGGTCAAATTATTGCAAATCATAATTGAAGATATTTTCAATAACGCTTATATTACCAGTTAACCTACTTCAAATAAAACAAGATCCTCTAGAGACTACTCCTAAATCCTAATGATGTGCAAGGTTGTCAACAGATCAAGATTTAAAAGGCAATATGGGAATCAAGGCATTTTATATTAGTGAGGCAAGGCGTACGCCTCGAGGAAGATCGATGTGTAAGCCTAAAAACTGAAAAAATAAAGTACTAAAAATTATAAATAACTCATAAAATGATAAAATATTAAGTAAATTAAGAATATAATGATTTGTTTGAAGATAAATGTTATTGGAACACAAGATTCAAAAAAACTACTCACAAAAAAAATTACTTTTTTCTCCATCAACCCAATTTTAGCCCTTCTAAATAATGCCTCCATACGATTCAATAATATAAATTACGAAAAGATCTTGATATGAAGGCAACTCAATCATATATTTTAAAAAAAAATCAAAAGTAATAGCAAATACAATTCAAATGAAAAAGAATTATTTGTGGTAAAATTCATTCAAAAATATGTCGTAGCAATTAAAGAGACCTGATAGCAAAAAATTGTGTATTCAAAAAGAAGAAAGCTATAAGAAATACAATTTATACCTCGGTGCTTAAGAAACTATGAAAAATATTATTTTACGTGACCAACTGATTTCTTCTGGCTTAAACTAAACTAGAAAAAGCAATAGAGTAAGATGAAGTTGTTAAACTTTAATAAATATAAATTAAGCTGATCTAACTTTAAAATAAATCATGTAAGAAATGCACGTCTTAAATTTCATTATTGCTTCTCACGAAGCTACTAAAGCCTATACGAGCTCGAAAGGGAAGATGGATTGTTATCTCGTCACGAAAAACTCGTCCTAACACGAAGCGAGGCCGAAGTAATCGACGCTGAAGCAGTCAAGGCCGAAGCAAGCGAGGCTGAAGCAATGCATATGAAGCCGAGAGAGTGTTTCCTTAGCTAAGAGCTGTAGAAGGGGGGCGAAGATTGGAACAAATGTTTCGAACCGACGAAGCTCTAAATCTAATAAGTGTTCTCGACTCTTCATAACTAAAATAAATAAATAAAATTGATCGAGGCAGCGCCTCAAACTACCTCGAGGCGTAACGCCTCAATGAAGAAAATCGTAAGCCTCAGCCAAACAACTGAGGCTTAAGCCTCAGCCAAACAACTGAGGCTTAAGCCTCGAGGCATCCAAGTTGCGCCTCAAATCGAGGCGCACCTTGAGGCGCACACCTTAAACATCTTCTAAAATTATGCAACATATCAAAACCAATAGAATTAGAATCCATAGAAGTCATGGTGCTAAAACAGCAAAATTTTCAAGGTTCAATCCCTTCAATCAAGGAAATAACTTCATGGTGCTAAAACAGCAAAATTGTCGAGGTTCAATCTCTTCGATCAAGAAAAAAACGTCAACAAGGAAAGAACTCTAAAGTTTGCAAAGCTTCACAAGGCTAACCAAAAAAACATAAAAAATAACCAATTTACTAGCTTAGGACCAATTGAGATAAAAAAGATTGAACTTTGAGTTTCTTATGGTCTTCCCCTCTAACAAGACAAGATGCCCACACAAAGTTGGCCCCCATTCAACATACTCGCCAGTAAAGTTGATATAATGTAGCTTTTTCTAATTTAGCAAGCAACATCAATTGAACGAAACAAAAACTTCATAATTGTTTAAAAAGCCAATGATTACATCAAATAAATCAACCCAACTAAGTCTTATCTTTAATTTTGAGATTCTTCATTCTCATGATGGGTGCAATCACTAGAGAATCATAACGGGAGGGGTTGTCAACAATGCCCAATCGCTCGATTAAAATTTAAATAATAAACTTAAAGCACCATGCTCTTTGATAATGAGCAGGTTATTATCAATCAAAACAAAGTAGATACTCATTACAATCAAGCCCCCAATCGTTAAATGCATTCTCCAAACATCTTCACTCCAATGGTTGTTTCATTATTGCAAATCATAACTAGAGGGGTTTGCAATATCATAAAAAGTCCATACCACAAAGACTCATATACTTCGAGTCTTATCATTTATGATGGGTGAAATTATTTCATGCAGTAACTAGAAGGGTTATCATCAAAGATTACAACGACAACAACATCAAGTCTTTATCCCACTACATGGGGCAAGTTGTATGAATCTTTTTCTCCATTGTCCTATTAAGAATCAAATTCTTATTTAAATCTAATAAAAAATGTCATTCTAATATTTTCTAACCAAAACTTTTTAGGTCTACCTCTACCTTTCTTAACATAGCAAAAAACATACACTAGGGTACATCCTCTAGCAAATGTCTAGTACAAAGATCCATAACTAAATTAAAAAAGATATTGGCTTAAAGCTTCCTTGATGTAATCTAACTGCAATAGAAAAATAGTTGGTCAAACCACCTTATGTTTGAACACAAGTAATAGATACTGCATATATATATCCTTAATGATATGAATATAAGCATTATTAACTCCTTTCTTTTTTTAGAACTCTCCAAAACATTTCTCTTGAAATTTCATCATAAGCTTTCTCTAAATCAATAAAGATCATATATAAATCCTTTTTATTCTCTCTATATTTCTCCATCAAACCTCTCAATAAGTATATAGCTTCCACGACAGACCTACCCGGTATGAATCGAAATTGAATTTGAGAAATATTAGTATCACGTTGTAGCATATGCTCAATTATTCCCTCTCATAGTTTTCCTGTATGACACATTAACTTAATTCTTCTATAATTCACACATACTTGTGCATCACCTTTACTCTTACAAATAAGAACCAAAACACACCATCACTTATCTGGCATCTTTTTAGTTTTCAAAATAATATTAAAAAGTTTAGTAAGCCAAGAATTTTAATCATCTCCTAAGAATTTCCCTCCATTAGAATATCATTTAGTCCAACTGCTTTTCCACACTTCATTTTTTTAAAATCATCTCTAAATTTCAATTTTACTTATATAACTATCAAAACAAAAATCTCTATTTTCAAATAGGATGCTAATATCACTAAAGTCAACCGTATTCTCACAATCTACATTAAAAAGATTATCGAATAAATGCAAGTGAATGATTTTCTTTGTTTGATTTGAAGTAATGAATGTAGTGTAAAGTCAAAAAATGGTCGGCGGTGAGTGGAGGCTTCAGCCTGCAGTGGCCAGCAGATAGTGGCAGGTGGCTACCAGCGACTGAGCAGGGGGAGGGAGGGGGACAGCTACCAATGACGAGTGGCAACGGGCGGCGGTGAAGGCTGACAGTGAGCAATGGGGGCATTCAGCGGTGGTCTACTGCAAGTGGTGGTCAGCTACAGGAGGCAGCTTGCAGCAAGTGGAGACGGACAGCGATAGGCAGCAATCAAGCAAGCTTGTTTGTGATGTAAATCATTCTCACTCAAAATTGGATGAATTTAGTTTACTTAAAAAATGAATTAGAATGATTTACACTAAATTTACTTATTTTGGATTCCTTTTTCATCCAATCAAACACAAAATTGTCAAAACTTCTTATGAGCACCCTTGTATCTTTTTCAATTATTTGAGCTTTCACATCAAAATCAATTTTTATAACAAAACTTCTTCTTTTTTATCTTTTTTGTACATTTTGATTTTATCACTGTCCATTTTTACTTTTACTATTATGAGTTTTACCTTTTTTTACTCCAAATATATATTTTATAAGATTCTTAATATCATTAACTACTTTTACCATATAACATTAGTTTTCTCATACATAATCAAAATTTTGAGATAATGAATATTACTCTCAAAATTATTTTTGTTTGTATGTTTTAAATGCCATCATCTAATCCTATAATAACATTTTAATTTATTTTTCATATTTCGCCGCTTCATCATAAAATTTAAAAGTAATAAATGATACGAGGTACATAAACATTCACGCAAAATAAATTTACAATCTCTATAATCTAAATGATCCATTTTTCTTATTAAAAAATAATCAATCTGAGTTTTAATATATCTATCATGATATGCATCTCTCTTTTACAAAATAAGATATTAACAATTATAAAATTATAAATTAGAGCAAAATATGATATGATCATATCATCTTCATTAGTAGCTCCAAACTTATAGCCACCATGAATGATTTTAAAATCTTCTACTATTTTACCAACATGTCTATTTAAATCTCCTCAAATACAAAATGTTTCTTCAAAATGTATCTTTTGTATTAATTCTTCTAAGTATTATAAAATTTTAATTTGAAAACATATTCAAACCTACTTGAGAAGTATAAATACTTTTAATATTAATAATCTTATCATCAATAACAACTTTTAAAATTATAATTTTATCTTCAATTATATTAATTTTGACAACATTATCCTTCAAACTCTTATTTATAATCACACATATCATATTTCTAATATGGCGTCTATCTAAATACCATAATAAATTTTAAACATTCAATCTCCTTAGCTTTTTCTCTACCTAATTTAATTTACCAAATGCATATAATATTTATCTTCCTATAAATCATAAGATCTATTAGTTTTTATAAATTTGTCTATAAGAGAACCCCATATTTCATGTTTCTATCCTAATTCTAGTTTCACGGAAGAGTTTCTTTGCCCATATCCATCCATCATGTGGGAACCTTTGCTTACTTAAAACTGCACCCAACACCAGTGTAGCGGTCCCCTTGTACACTTTTTGTTGTATCAAGATCATACAGCACTTCGCTTTAAGAAAATGCCCTAACATTAACACAATATATTAAAGGATTAATATCTTGAATATTCTACAAGTTTTAAGCTGGTTGTCGATTACCTAATGCAACCCTTCATTTTGCTCATCTAAAGTCTTGGGACCTGGCAATAACTATGTTAAAGATCACCCAACAAATCAAAAAGATAAATATATTTTGATCATTAACCACTATGATGGGTACGATTGCTTCATATCATAATCAAAAGGGTTTCTAGCAAAAGACAATGTCATTAATATTACCAACTTCAAATCAAGCAAACTAGTCCAAAGCGTTCCCCCGATAATGTGTTTGATCATAAAAAATCATAAGTGGAGAGGATCCGTTTCATAAAAATACTCATTTCAATTTTAAAAAAAAAAAACCTTCAAGAAACCCATTTTCCTAGTTCCAGACTCCATTCAAACCCCCCCCCCCCCCGGCGCGCGCGCCCGCGCACGAAAGAAAAAGAAAATAATGCAAAAAAATAAAGATATATGAAAGCCAAAAAGTCCAAGAAATAACTGGCTAATTTATGCCCATAGCTATCAATTGCCAAGGGTGGCTGTTCAATAACTAAGGCTCAATAAGGATTTTTGGAATATCTTTTTCATTAATATGATTACACTAAAAAATATAATAATAGAGAAAACCATGGCAAAGTCCCTTCAAGTTGAGTGGTCATGCCTAACATGCGGTTCTGAACCGTGATAATCAAACAAAGGGTCAAAATATTACACAATGGCTAAGTTTATGAGTTTTCAATCATAAAGCACACTTAACAACACATGGAGTCCTTTGGACAAGGTCACCTTGAAATTAATCACCTTGATAAGTTTTCCCCCAGTTCTACAAGATTTTCTTAGCAATGCAACTCATGGCTATTGACAATGATTATGCAACCAAGTTAGGCTGACTATCTCTTTTAATTAAGTAGATTATGGTCTGTGACAAATTAGGATAACAAAATCATGAGATCTTGATTATCTGATCAAGTTTTCCATCATTCTCCAACTATCTATATGAGCAAGTAATGATGTATCTTTCTCTCCCCGATCCAAATTGATACCACCAAAGAAAAGAATCATAGATCCTACAAACTATCATTAATCAAAAATTATCTCTTATAATTATGAGGGATAATTTATCATGTGTGCTTGCACATATAGGAAGACTTAACCAAGAATATGAAGTCCTCTATATGAGAAATCTCCAGGTAAAGCTTTAGCTACTATCTACTATCTAATATGTCTTTTAAAAAATTAACCCAAATAACGACTCTCTAGTATAATAGATCCAAGCTGGGATTTTTTCAGAGGCCATAATAGTTTAACCTAGGTCATAGGAATAACTGTTAGTAAGAATTGGGTGAAACAAAGATGACAACAACAACATCATCAAGTCTTTTTCTCATTAAAAAAAAAAAAAGTTTTTATCTCATTATGCAGGATTGGCTAAAAATTTACCATCAACTCAAAATGAAAGGAAAAAAGTTTACAACAGAAGATAAAAAGCAGAAACAAAAACCTGAGGCCACAACCTGTTTCGGGAATTCTAGGCCAGCATCTCGAAATGCTTTTTGCACTTCTAACAAACCATTTCGAGTTTCAGGAGTGCCTCCACTCTGGATGCAATATCAATTTTAAAAACCAAATTTAATCATGTTTCAAATTTACCTAAATAGAATTTGAAGATGATGTGCAACGATTTTTACCTTCGATATTACAATTACAAGAGTGGATGCTAATTCGGTTCCAAGTTGAGCAATTTGATGATCTATCCCAGCTGGATCTGTATTATCAACAAACCGTATCTGGTGCAGTGACAAAAAGATGGAACATTGCAAAGATAGCACATTAGCATTTTTAAAATGCATCAAATAATATTACTGTGAATTATGCATGAAACTCAACCTATTAGTTAATGATTTTTCAAAGCATCATGGAACAAAAAATTACGGGCATTAAACGTCTTTGAAAATATGGTAAAATTTGATAAACACGCAACTGCAATTCACTAACTGAACTCCCTTAAAAAATACTTTGAAGGAAAGTGTGTTACGAAGAAGAATGATGTAGCCGCAAGAGAAAATGCAAGGAATTAAGTATTCAGTGCTATTACAAAAAACAAATATGAAAACAGATAAAAGCAAAAGAAATGAGCAATGTTATGGAGGCCGAAAAGAACGCCAAAATTTTCATCAAATTGAGCAGAAATGACCTTTCTACCCTCCCTCACCTTTATCTGAGGTGCTTATAAGAGAGGGAGCAAAAGTCTTTTTTCACCCCCATTCAGAGGAATTTTTGGTTTGCTTTTCAGTGTGCTTAGTATTTATCAACAGAATATATCTCTGGATGTTATACATGGATGATTACAAATAACGAAGGAAATTAAGTATTATCTAAGAAAGATTAAAACAAAAAGTAGATTAGATTAACATATATAGCGTAAGTATCGATTATCCATAATTAGTAGAGCTAAAAAAATAGGAAATATGTTTAAACAATAACGAACTTGGATAAAGAAAAAAGGTTTCACCTTCAGATGAGGATTATCAGGGGCTAATGCTTCAGCAACAAATTGAGGACCAAGAGCTGACCCTCCGATACCCACAGAGAGAATTTGAGTAAAACGCCCATGGGAAGATGATGGGGGCTTAATCTGTTTTTAGAGAAAAAGGTCATTGGAACAAAATCTACTGCTCCATAAAAACAGTTTTAAGTTCCAACAAATTACAGATATAAACTTTGCAGCAATGCAATCTTACAACTTTAAATAACAATATCATATAATTAGGTGGACGAGTATGCATGTGCAATGAATTAACTCCAAAGCAGCACTCAAAAGAAATGATGGAGAAGGATAATCATAAAGTTAATCCAAAGTAATATAGATAAAATTAAATGATGATGAATTAAAAAAGCATGCACGAGGCTCCGGTCATGCAATGGGAGGAGTTAATGATGGTAGTTTTACCTATATATATATATATAATTAATTATACATACATATATATATCATATAATGTATTACATAATATATATATATACATACATATATATATTATACATACAATATATATATATACATACATATATATATATATATATATATATATATATACTATATCAATATAATATATATAGGCTATTTTCTATGATTTGAACACAACGTCCAGTACAACTGAGGCAATCTAATTATTATTTTTAGGCCCGCCCACATATAATACAAAATGATTAGCCAGCAAATACTGTAGTGTTTTTGGTTACTTTTTTATGGCAAATAGTAATGTAAACCCACTATCATAGTCAGTCAAATCTTTTACTTTGGCAACCATAATAATGAATTGACAGAGTAAAATAGCACAAGACATGCATTCAAATAGTGTAAGTGTGCGAGAAAAGATTATCATGTTGAAGTGAATAAAACATTTGATGCTTGAACCAGTTTCTTTAGTCGCACTACATTATGGTGATGCATATAATATCTGTCAAGTAAACCTACAGAAAAGTTAATGAAATTGCTTGAAACCTACAAGAACAAGTTCATGAAATTGCTCCAGAAAGAAAGACTTAAAACAAGAATCAAAAATAAAATATTATTCATCTATAAACCTAAATCTCAAATAGAATATAAATCAATCCCTGGTTATGAGTGAATGGCTCGATATCGACAAAAACGGTTAAAACAATTAGACATTTATGATGTAATTCCTATAAACTATTTAAGACCATTCCTATGGTGAATGTTAAAACTAGAGATTTATGAGAGAAAAGCTTGTCTTTATTCATTACAATCTTCCCTATTTATAGATCTATACAAGATATCCTAATGAGGAAATAATAAATTACAGATTTAATACACAAATAAGAAAATAAAATCTTTCCTAAATTCGTTCCCTCATTATGGCGTGATCCATGAGAGCACGGATTGATCTTTGTGTCCGTCAGATCCTTTGTACTAGGAACGGCTGGATTTCAACACTCCCCCTCAAGCTGGGAAATATGGATCTGTCATTCCCAGCTTGACAATCATACGGAGAAAGACAGACTGTCCAATCCTTTAGTAAGGAAATCTGCAAGTTGATCCTTTGATGATACATGGTCAACACTTACTAGACCACTGTCTAGTTTTTCTTTAATGAAATGTCGGTCCACTTCTATGTGCTTGGTCCTGTCAGGCTGGACTGGATTGTGGGCTATGCTGATTGCTGATTTTTTGTCACAATGTAGCTTCATGGCTCATCCACTTAACCTTCAGATCTTCTAGGATTATTTTGATCCACAGTAGCTCACATATTCCCAAGGCCATAGCTCGATATTCTGCCTCTGCACTAGATCTTTCCACGACATTCTATTTCTTGCTTCTCCATGTAACTGGTTACCTCCAAGAAATGTGCAATACCCAGAGGTAGATCTCTATCAACCGGTGATCCTGCGTAGTCAGCATCCGTGTATACTTCTAGGGTCATTCCACGATCTCTCTTAAAGATAATTCATTTTCCTGGTCTTCCTTTAAGGTAGTGCAATATCCTGTCTACCGCTTGCATGTGAATCTTCTTTGAATTCTGCATAAACTGACTGACCATGCTTACAGCAAATGCTATGTCTGGTCTAGTGTGGGAGAGGTAGATCAACTTCCTACAAGTCTCTGGTAGGCCCATTTATCTACATCTGGATCTTCTTTAGCTTCTCCCAGTTTAAGTTAGGTTCTACTGGTTTTTGTGCTAGCTTACAAGCAAGTTTACCTGTTTCTTTTAGAAGATCTTTGATGTATTCTGTTGTGAAATGAAGATTCCTTCTTGGAGTGAGCTACTTCAATTCAGAGAAAATATTTTAGTCTACCAAGTTCTTATGTGTCAAATTCCTTAGCAAGATTTTTCTTAAACTGGCTTTCTCCTCTTCATTACTTCCAGTCAAAATAATATCATCAATATACACTAATAATATTGTGACTCCCCCTGAGTCTGAGTGTTAGAAGAATAGTGTATGATCCCCTTGACTCTGTTGATACCCATTCAAGAGCATGAATTTAGAGAATTTTCCGAACCAGGCCCTTGGTGATTGTTTGAGCCCATATAGAGCTTTTTTCAGTTTGCACACCTTGTTACCTTCAGAGTTCTTTAAAGCCTGGTGGTATTTCCATAAATAATTCTCTCTTCTAAGTCCCATGTAGGAATGCATTTTTCACATCCAGTTGTTCAAAGGTGCCAATTGTACTTGGCTGCTAGTGAGAATAGTATTCGAACAGTATTCATTTTGGCCACAGGTGCAAACGTTTCTTGGTAGTCAATGACATACGTTTGAGTAAAACACTTTTGCCACTAGTCTTGCCTTATATCTCTCCAGTGTGCCATCAGCTTTGTATTTTAATGATAACACCCATTTGCAGCCGATCGATTTTCCCTATCGATAGATTGACGATCTCCCATGTTTTGTTCTTCTCCAGGGCCTGCATTTCATCTTCATGCATTTTCTAATTTTTATCAGATAAGGCCTCATAAACATCTAGGAATATGGATATCTTCTAATGTAACAAGGAAATTTTTGTGTGACGATGAAAATTGTTAAGGATATTGAGTGTTTATAGGGTATAAAGGGTGGTGGTGAACTATCCTTATTTCCAGGAGATGGTTCAGATTCTTGGATCTGCTTTTGGAATACAGCTTGAGCTTGTACGTCTGGAGTAAATCTTTTCAAATCTAATAACGTTGTCATTTGTTTCCCTTTCTTGGGTTTCAGGTGGATTGTTTTGAGGTGGTGGAGGAATGTCAAGAGGTGCTAGTTCAATTTCCTCATCTTCCTCAAGTTCAGTCTCCCCCTGAAGATGAGTTTTTGAGAAATAGGAATTTTTCTCATCAAAGGTAACATCAATAGAAACAAAGGTTTTTCTTGTGGGAGGATGATAACACTTATAACCTTTTGAGTAGCTGAATAACCAACAAAGATGCATTTGAGTGCTCTTGGTCTAATTTCCTCGCTCATGGCTGTGGATATGAACATAGGCAGTGCATCCAAAGATTGGTGCAATATTATGATGGGTTCGAAACTCTGGGTAAAAAGAGGACAAGGTCTCCATTGGAGTTTTGAGGCCTAAAGCTGTTGAAGGTAATCGGTTTATGAGATATGCTGCAATTAAAAGAGCTTCCCCCCAATAGGATTTGGGTGTATTGTAGTGAAGTAGGAAGGCTCGGGTGGTGGCTAGAAGGTAACCATTTTTTCTCTCTGCAACCCCATTGTTTGTGGGTGTGAACACATGAGGACTCATGGATGATCCCTTCATTCTGAAAGTATGAGAAAAGGGTTTGGTTGAAAATCTTTGGCATTATCGGAGCGGAATCTCCGTATTTTTACCCCAAATTAATTTTGGACATGGAATGAAAGATGGGAAGAATGGTGCTAACATCAGATTTATTTTTAAGGAGATAGACCAAGAGACTCTAGTGCGATCATCAATGAAAGACACAAACCAGCGTGCCCCAGAGATATTGATTTTTTAGGGTCCCCATATAAATTTATGAATAAGGTAGAAAGGAGTGTCACATCTCTCACTTTGTTGGAATGAGGTTCTTTTATGTTTAGCCAACTCACAGGTTTCACAATGAAAATTTTTATTTTCTATTTTCTGAACAGTTGTGGATACATATGTCTTAGGATATCAAAAGACGGATGTCCAGTCTATAATGATGAAGCCAAAAGTGGATTCCTATCTACTAGGGATAACATAGAGCAACTATTATTAAATTGGTTTGGTTCTTCCAGGTAGTACAATCCTGCTTTCTCATTAGCAAGTCCAATCTTCTTCCCGATCTCTGGTCCTGAAATAAGCAATAAGTAGGGTTAAATAGGCTTGACAATTATGGTCATTTGTAAGTTTTGTATTGATATTAGATTTGTGGATATTTGTGTATTGGAGGACGTTTTTCAGGGTGAGTAAGGAGATAATATGATGTCTCCTTGGCCAGCTAACGTGGTAAGAGAACCATCAGCAGTGATGATTTTCTTGTTGTTTGGGCAAGGAGTATAGTTTATGAGGTGGGTAGGAGTGTAGTGGTCATGATGATTTGTGGCTCTTTGAATCAATTATCCATAATTCCTTTAGATGATTTCTGGAAGCACTTAAACTGAAAGAAATTGAGTCTTACCTGAGAGTGCAAGTGAAGAAGAGCATTTGTTTTTCAAGAGATACCAGGAGTGTTTTAATTTTCAATATCTTTCTTTATTGAATTCTCCAAGGCTGGACCGTGCTTCTGGCTTACTGTAGTGTTGTGGCATTGATGTGCTCCTTGTTTCACCCTTTTGATTCCACTCCTTGCTGGGGTTTTCCATGTATTTTTCCAGCATGTTTCCTTTGTGTGTCTTGACTTTTTGCAATAGCTACACCAAAGTGAGTCCTTGTCTTTGAACTTAGAAGGATCTTTACCCTTCTCCTTCCATAACGATTCTTTGTTCATCATCATTGCTGAGCTTTCAACTGTCTTTGGTTCTAACATTACTCCTCATCGACTTTCTCTACGGGGATGAGAGAAAATGGTTTCGTTGAGTGATGGCATCTCCTCCTTGCCGAGGATCTGAACACTAACTTGGTCAAATTCTGCATCGAGTCCTGCAAGAAAATCATAAAACTATCTTTTTCAATAAAGTTCTTTAAGATCGCAGCATCCTCCGGACATCTGGTTTCATGCACCTATAGTGATCAAGTTCTTGCCACAGATTTGTAGAATGGTGGCATATTCCGTCACAGTCTTACTCCCCTGCTTCATGCTTCCAACGACTTTAACTTCAAAGTTGGGCCGCGTCACGAGCTTTGGAGTAGGTTTGTCTGGCAGCATCCCATATGTCCTTTGCTGTTGAAGGAACATAAATGTGTCACTAATTTCTGGAGTCATGGAATTCCACATCCATGACATAATCATGGATTCTGCTCATCCCATGCCCAAATTTGGGATCTCCTTTTTTGCGTTCGTCCAAGAATAGTGTAGTTTACCTTTCCCCATCAAGTAGGTCTTCACAAATTGAGACCGCTTCAGGTAGTTCTTCGGTTCTTCCCATTTAGACGATAGGAAGGTTGAATGCTTTGAAGGTCACCTCGTCCTTGGTGCACCATGGAATCCTCAAGTTGGTCAGTGTTTGAAGAAGAGTTAATTTCTGACATTTTTGAATCAAATAATAGTAATGAAGACTATCTATTTGATTTTTGGACAACAATGAGGGCTCCCAAAAATTTTCTAATCGATAATAAAGGTCGTTTTTTTTTTCTTTTTAATAAAACACACCAGCCGAGCCTTTAAAATAAAGGCTCGGATTGGTATAGGGGCACGGGTTCGAGCTCTGCCTCGGACGAATCTCGGGTTGGCAAGATCCGAGGTGGAAGCAGGAGTCTGTGTCTGGCCGGGCTCTGCAACCGGTCGTGACCTACTTCTGCCCTAACCAAACCGCCGCTCTTCCAGGCCAACTCCAATGCCTGCTGCCACGCCTCCGTCCGACTCCACCCCAGCAGTCGAATCCACGCTGCCGAGTCCAATCTCGACGCTTGTCCCGTGTCCGTCCCTGCTTTCGGTCGGACTTCGTGCGGTTCCTGCCGATCGAGTGGATCCAGAGACAGAAACAGGAAGCTCGCGCGATCGGGTTCTCGTTCAGCAATCAGGACGGACTTGCGATTGGCTTCGGAAGGGTCTTCCGCACGGACGATTTTGGACGGGTATGACCGCTCCTTCATATCCTTCGTTTCCTCGTGGCTGTTCGTCTAGGCTCGTTCGTCGATAGTTCAGACGGAGTCGAGGCGTCCATCTGCGGTAGCGACTGGCAGAATCGGCACTTCTGGGTCGGCCTCTTGCAGCGTCAGAAGGTTGGATCGTTCGGCAATGAAGGCCTCCTGATCGGCTCTGATACCATGTTAAAACTAGAGATTTATGAGGGAAAAGCTTGTCTTTATTCATTACAATCTTCCCTATTTATAGATCTATACAAGATATCCTAATGAGGAAATAATAAATTACAGATTTAATACACAAATAAGAAAATAAAATCTTTCCTAAATTCGTTCCCTCATTATGGCATGATCCATGAGAGTATCCCACGGATTGATCTTTGTGTCCGTCGGATCCTTTGTACTAGGAACGGCTAGATTTCAACAGTGAATAATCATATTGATATTAATTTTATATTTTACTCTTGGTTTCTTGATTTATAGATTCTTCATAAACATAAAGAAAAATATATTATGTCAACAATTCAAATATTTTATTAATAGTCACAACCTTAAACAAAATGTGAAAATAAATTTAAATATATCCGGTTGAATCCATCATGACTAATCTTTAAATCATTTAGAGTACATAAACATTAAAGAGATATCATACAACCAATAGGCATGCAATATTGTGTGGTTTATCATTTATCAACAAAACATTTATGAAAGAGTTAATATAAAATATATTTTTTAATCATTTTTCCCTTAATGAATTAGTTAAAATGTACTCACTAAGAAATATAGGTATTTTTAGTATTTTTCTTACCTGCATCTCATTAGGGGTGTCATAACAATTTGATGGGCTGCCCAACTCAAAATTGGCCCGACCCAGATACAATCCATCCAAACCCGACTCATTGAATAGATGGGTCAAAAATATCAACCCAAATACAATCCGCTAGCAACCCAAATGACCCGAATCCAACCCATTAACCCATTTTGGTTAAAATAAATTTTTTTATTACTTATTAACTATTAAATTAGTGTGTTGATTAATATTTTTAAGAATAAATTAGGTGACGCAGAAGATTGTGTGAATTATAGAGAAATTAAGTTAATGTGTCATATTTTAAAACTATGGGAGAGAATTATGGAGCATAGGTTACGACATGACACTAACATTTTTCAAAATCAATTTGGATTCACGCTGGGTAGGTCTACTATGGAAGTTATACATTTATTGAAAGGTTTGATGGAGTAGAGAGAATAAAGAAGATCTACATATGATATTTATTGATCTAGAGAAAGCATATGATAAAGTTTCAATAGAAGTGCTATGGAGAGTTCTAGAAAAAAAAGGTTTAATAATGCTTATATTCAAGTCATTAAGAATACATATGTGGGAGCTGCTACTTGTATTCAAAATAAGGTGGTTTGACCAAATATTTTTCTATTTTAGTTGGATTACATCAAGGATTATCCTTAACCTATTTCATTTTTCTTTGGTCATGGATGTTCTCACTAGACATTTGCAAGAGGTTGTACCCTGGTATGCTTTTTGCTGATGATTTTCTTCTTGTTGATAAGACTAGATAGAGTGTTGAAGTTAAACTTGAATTATGGAGGTCAACCTTAGAGTCTAAAGGTTTTCATTTGAGTAGATCTACAATCGAATATATGGAGTATAATTTTAATAGTAATAGATCAAGTGGGGGGATTGTGACTTTGGACTATCAAGTCATTAATAAGTATATGTTTTAGATATCTTGGGTATATGGTTCATTGTGATTTTGAAATAGATGGGTATATTATTAGTAGAATTCAAGTTGGATGGTTGAAGTGGAGGAATGAATCGAGCTTTTTGTGTGATAGAAAAGTCCCCCTCAAACTTAAGGAAAAATTCTATAAGATGGTAGTGAGACCTATAATGCTTTAGGGTGTAGAATGTTGGTCATTAAAAGAGAAGCATAATATTAAGTGTTGTAGAGATGAGGATGCTCAGGTGAATGAGTTACTTTACTCTTAGAGAAAGGATATGAAATGAGCATATACGTGAAAAGGTTGGAGTAGCTCAATTGGAGAATAAGATTAGAGAGAGTCATCTTAGAAGGTTTGGTCACATAAAATGGCGGCTTCTAATGGCCCAGTTAGGAGAGTAAATGTATTAGATTTGACTTGTGTTAAGAAAGGTAGTGGTAGACCTAAAAATACTTGGTTAGAAAATATTTGGAATGTCCTTTCTTTATTAGATTTAAACGAGAATTTGACTTTTAATAGGACACAATGGAGAAAAAGGATTCATGTAGCCGACCCCACATATTGGGATAAAGGCTTGATGTAGTTGTTATTTGTTGTTGTTGTAGTATTAACTATTAAATGTACATATTTGATCAAGAATGAGAAAAGTATACCTAAAACTAAAAATATTAAGGAAAAAAATATGAAACGGGTTAGTTTTTCTTCAAAAATGGGTTTGCGGGCCCAAACTTGACCTATTTAATAAGGGAGTTGGAAAAACCCAACCCGAACCCGACCAGTTGATTAAATAGGTCAACCCCAACATGACCCATTTTTTAAATGAGTCAACCCAAACTCAAATTTTTCAGGTAGGGTTGGCTAGTCAGGTCATTTTTTGACACCCCTACATCTCATCCTATCGTAACATCCATTAATCATATGCATGATTTCCATGGCAATATTCACTAAAAACTTGCTCTTGATTATGAAAACTATAATTCTAATAAAGATGTAAACAAAAGATGTGTGAAAATTAAACTAAATGTTCAGGTAATGATTTATTTGAACTCTAAAAGGGTTTCTGCAAAAATCTTGCAGAAACTCACTGCTAAAAAACAACCATATAATGTTATACAAAAAGTTGGAATGAATGTTTACAATCTAAAATACCAAAAAAAAAAAATCTTAATCCAAAGTTTAATATATATGAATATCTCATTTAACTTTATGTAATGAGCCATTAACAATTCCTTAGCAACTTCTACATATACACCTCATTTAAGATTCATATCCAATACATTATTTACAAAAGTTTCAAAGAGTCATGCTAATTTTTTTCATGAAGCTGCATTGTGTAATGTAGAGACGATATATATATATATATATATATATATATATTGCTAATTTCGAACATTGAAATGAAAAGTTTGGTTCTCAACAAAATTAAACTTGACCGCCAGAAACATTGAAGGCAAGCACATTCTTCTCTAGGAAGGAAAGGGACTACAAATTGCCATGATAGTCTCTCATGAACAACTTGCAAAATTTTATGCTAGTCAAAGTCAAATTAGCATTTTAACAAAATCACACAAATTCGAGTTCACAACAGAACATCCACTTATCATGTACTATGGTTTTAAGATGTACATGGCAGGGATTGCTACAAAGGGAAAGCATAAAAATTAATCGTATAAGCAGGTGTCAAGTTTGAACTCTATTGCAGGCCAAGTGCCCCTAATCCGACCTTCGCCAGCCTCTTTAAATAAATTTCAACAACCACCTTTATTCTCTTTTTAATTGTAAGATGACTGAAAAAAGTAAGTGCATAAGAAATTGAGATCCGAACTTTCCTGCTTTCACTTAATTAGCTCTTAGGGTCGGTTTGGTAGCATGTTTTAAGTAGGATTTACTTAAGACTTATGCTAAATCCTGCCAAATGGAAGAAATGAGCGTCATAAATCTGCACCCATCATAAATCCGGAATTATCATTTTTTTGTCGTAGATACCGGATTTACAGCATCCTGTAGTTCAGCGGATTAAACGTGATTTATGGATTTGCAAATAGTTCTCCTGCAACATTCTTGAAATCCTTTTATCTAATGATAGGATTTCTACCTTAGCACCAAACACCATTCTTGACATCCACTTTCTCTTTGTCGTCTGTCGACACTAGTGAAGAAGGTATTGTTGCAAGCCTTTTTTCTTTGTGTGAATTTCCTTTCACTGAAGAAGCTCTTACTTGAACAATTCATCTATGGGAACTTTGTAATGGCATTTTGAATAAGGAACAATGGTCGAACCTCATGAAAGTGATGAATAGACATCTATATACCAAATACATCGAAACAATCGTCATGATAAGGTTCAAAAATATTAAAGCAGAGTTTAGAACACTATCAAATAACAAGATGAATCGGTTGGGGATGGGATGAAAAACTTCATATCCAGTCGCAACAGATGAGCTGTGGGAGTAGATCAGTCAAGTACTTCATCTTATTAAAAATCTATATGCAAGAATAATAGAATGAACATATAATTGAGTATTTTGAATGATATGAGAACCTGAAGTTGGTTCATTTTTACAAAAAAGCACGAAATATTTGAGAAGATCTGTGCTGAAAATATTGCACTAGAAACTAGCATGACCTACGATGAACTTAAAAGAGAAGAAGTTCCAAACACGACAGATGATTTCATGTTAGGCTATAGTGTTAGCTTTTGAGGATGAATGCAATGTTAATAGAACTCTACCAAATGCCGAGTTCGATGTAGAACCAGAGAACCAATCAGATTCAAGTCCCATTGTAGGCTCTAAAAGGTAGAGTGAAGAACCCATATATACCGTTGGACACACAAAGAAGAAAGGAGTCAGAGATACATTAAACAAGCTATTAGTTGAGGCAAAATAAGAATACGGTAATGTTTAAGGAAAACAGCTAAACAAAGTGGTTTGTACATTTTTTACAAAATGTTTGGTTAAATTAGTCAACATCGATAATATGACTACTCAAGCAATCTTTGTAATCCAAGATGCACTCAAAGAGAACAAGAACAACAAAGCCATCTTTATGACATGAGATGGTGAACTTCTTAAAAATTAGATTGAGCATTTCGTAAGCTGTCACACGTTTGTATGCATCCCCAGCATGGTTGTAATAATCGAATTTGTTGTGCTTATTTGATAGTTTGTTCTAATTCGTCATTTATTAGCAATATATCATGTATGTCATGTTGCTTCATTAATTGTATTTCATTTTTAATTCGTGTTTTGTAAGTTGGAATCATCTTTTTTAAGGGAGTTTTGAGATGATTCATGGAGTTTGAATCAATTTTAGTGTATGAATACATTCCAACTAAATGATGGATATCACAAACAATATTGTTTTTTATAAATTTATCTCTAAATTCAAACGACAAAATATACCTTTAATGATCTCATACAAGGTGTTTTTTTTGGTAATCAAAAGGACATCAGATGAAAATAAACTGAATTCAATTAGATCCTTGATTAAATAAGCATATTTAGCCATTTATTTAAGATAATAGTACAATCAGATTCTTATTATTTCATCTACTGCAAAATCTAATTCTTTTTCTTCTAATGGTCAGAGTACAAATGGGATATAATTATTTGCACAGTTAGGCCACCAACTACGCTCGTTCAGGAAATTATTTTACCAAAAAAATTAGTGTCAATTAAATTACTTAGGAAAGTGTTCATTATGCACTGAATCCTCCTTTACCGTTTGTATTCCCGACAAATAAGTTGCATAAACCAATGACCACAAGCAATGGCCTTACTCCATTACTGTGCTGAGTGATTTTTGCCATGCTTGCATTCACAAAAGCCCTACAAGTCATGCTTTCTGGCCTACCTGTAAGAGAGTGCGAGAAAAAATCACCAGCTACCGCTACCACATTCTACCAAATAAATCGTAATGAGCAGCCTTATTTTTCTATTAGTTTTTTATGCTTTTTCAATATTTGTTAGTTGTTATGTTTCATAAGTTGATATATTTCATGGCATTACCTGCTATTCATTAACTTCATTTATTTAGGTTTATATCATAAAGCTAAGATGTGGAATTCTTCCGGATACACTTTGTGGTGTGGTTGAGTTGTAATTACAAATAAATGAGATCATTGGTGAATCAACTCCACACGTCTTAGACGAGAGTAGCTTCTCTGAGGAGGAACAGTAGATAAGAAGAATTATGTTTGATAGGGCTTATAAAGGTCATCAATACATGGAGGATGTGCTGGCTAGTCACCTAGTCATATGGGATGAGCTTATCAGCTGTTAAGGCTTTTGCATCTAAACGGCCTACTAATGAATTGCAGCATGCCAAATGATATATTATCGCAGCAGAACAACTAGTTATATTTCTATGGCGGGTTGCCTAAGCTTATAGCTACAGACAGTTATGTGAATTATTCCAGCATTCACTAAAAACTAAGACCAGGTATTTTAATCATGTACTATGTTCTATTATGTTATTGTCAAAATGAGTTTATTAATTTATCATTGCCAAATGCAGAGTATCATCTTTTTTATATGAGCAAATACACAATTTTATCGTTACTTCAAAAATGATGTGGGTGCAATTAATGGTACGCACATTCCTGCAGTCTATAATAATCTACAAATGTAAGCATGGTGAGTGTTTTATTGTCCACTACTACTTAATGTGTTCATCTACAAAATTTCTACTATGTACTCTTTATTGATTTTATAATTCATATTATATGAACTTAAGTTTGATTTATTCTATTGTCTAAATTTATGTTGAATTTATAATTTGGTTAGTGATGAAATTCAAAGATATCATTTCACTTTTTTCATTTCTTACATATGCATTACACTGTCGTTGCCAGATCCCAAGCCCTTGATAAGAAAAGTAAAATGTTGCATTAGATAGTCGACAATCAATATAAAACTTTTTGAATAAATATGACATAAATTTTTTAAAACATTGTGTTAATAATAGAGCATTATTTGGAAACGATGTGCTATAAAGCCTAAATACAGCAAAAAGTGTGCAAGGGCCACTATATTGGAGTTCGGGGATTGGTCAAATATATATATATGAATAATGTTAGTAGAGTTCAAGTTAGATTGTTGAAGTGGAGGAATGCATCGGGCTTGTTATGTAGCAGAAAAGTGCCCCTCAAACTTAAGGGAAAATTTTATGAGATGGTGGTGAGACGTACAATGCTTTATGGCTCAAAATATTGGTCATTAAAAGAGAAGCATAAAATTATGATAAGCGTTGCAGAGATGAGGATGGTCATTGGATGAGTGGCTTCACTCTTATAGACAGAATGTGAAACGAGTATATACGTGAAAAAGTTAGAGTAGCTCCAGTGGTAGATAAGATTAGAGAGAGTCATCATAGATGTTTTGGTCACATAAAATGTAATCCTTCCAATAACCTGGTTAGGAGGGTAGATGTATTAGATTTAGCCTATGTTAAGAAAGGTAGAGTTAAAAAATATTAGAAATGACCTTTCTTTATTAGTTTTAAATAAGAATTTGACTCTTAGCATGATACAATTCATGTGGCCGACCCCATATAGCGGAATAAAGGCTTGATGTTGTTATTGTTGTTGTATTGCATATGCATTATGAATATATTCACATTCAAATTCTTAATCATCATAAATTCTAAAATATGTAGCCAAAGAGTTTGTTAGGATTTAATAGGATTTAACAAATGTCATGTCAAACAATTTTGGGATTTAATATCCTCATGATTTAGTATATTCGGATTTACAAAATTTATTAAATCCTACTCATGTGAAATCCTGCTTGTTGCCAAACAGCCCCTTACGCTTTAACCACAAAATCATAAGCACAGCTCTTCATTTACAAATTCCAGCAAGAACACGATCTTCTAGATAAAAATTACTATGAAAAGGTAAAAGTCCGTGGAAGTTCGCCAAAAATCCTCCACTTTTCCATGAAAATCCCTTCAAACATTCCCAAGGACAAAATATTTAAGCGAAAGTGCATCCACACCTGAGCACTGATAACCTTGTCTGCAAACTCGGATACAGCGTTTAGCGTCTTCTCAATCTGCGACCTCAAGAACGAGTTGGGAGCCAGAGCCACATTTCTCAACCAGTAGTGTCCCACCATCCTGCCCTCATCTGGATTAGCAATGGCACCCTTCTCAAGCTCCTGCATCGCCACGAATGCACTCTGCATCCTAGGCTCCATTCTCTCTAAGAACTCACTGGTGAAGCCAATCCGGCTCACATCGAGATAAAGCCCAAGCTCCTTATGCTGGTAAAGCCAATCCACATACCGATGCCAAAGACTAACCTGGTCCTTCTCTACGGCAGCGGTCTTCGACGCTGGGGAATTGGAGACTGCAGAGAAACCTGAAGGGATATCCCTGGCGACGGATTGCGCCAGCCGGACGGACCGGCCGGCCGGCGAGATCGGTACGAAGAAGGCGTCTCGGCGGGAGAGAAGGATAGTGATAGGGGATCTACCGATTTTAACGGCAGAAGAGGGGGAGTACATACCAGATATTGACGCCATGAAAGGTTAACGGAGCAAATAAGAAGAGATCGCAAACCGGCGGGGAGGCGAGAGGAGCCTCAAAATGGAGAGAGGCGATGGATTTTGGGCATTGGTGGCGCTCTAGAAAAAAAGGGGAAATTTGGCAGGGATCCTGCCCGTATGATGGGAGAAATTAATCCGTGCGGAATCCGGACGTTCAAACATCAATAAAATAAAGATAAAAGGATATATCATTATATAACATTCATATTATATATTTAACATTTTAAATTTAAATATTTTATTTATACCACTCAAATATAAACATAAAATCAAAAATACCACTTGATAGGCAAAAAACCTCACCTCGTCTGTTTTGTCCTACGTGAGCACTATTTTCACGTGAAAGTTGCGTCAATCCCTAACCACACAAGCTCCGTGCTACTCCGGCTCCTCCCGCGCAACAAAAACTGGACATGCTCTTCTCAACGAACTCCTTCCTTTGCTTTCTATTTTCTCCACCGGTTAGCATATCTTCAACGAAAACAATGGTGAAATCCCGATAAAATCTGCTCCTATTGCGGCTATGTCATTCAATCTTTGTACGTTTGCTCACCTTTGTCAATACTGAACTCTTATTGCGAGCTGTGTCATCTCAGCCTTGTCATTTTTTTTTTCGATTGAAGCTGCAACTTCTCTTGTAGATTGCTCAACCTTTTTTAGTGCATACCGAATATTTTAGAACATGTGACGTTTGAAGGAGTTTTGGTTAATAGCTTCATGTATATTACTAGTCACAATGCCTTTACTATTTTCCAAAATTTTCAGAAAATTTGTATAATGCTAGTCACAATGCTATTCGTTTATATTGCAAATTTGTTGACAAATTGCATGTACTTTAAAAGGAGTTCAACAAATTCTTCTTCTACTAAAGACAGTCACCCACATTCTCAAGTGTACTGCCACTGTCACCTGAAGTGTACATTGTATACTTGTAAAACTTGAAAAAATGTCATTTTAGGCTTCGCACGCTTCTCAAAGCGCCTCGACGAGTTTTAAGTGGAAAATTCGAGGTTGTCGGATTTTGATGGATAGAAAATAGAGCGTAAAATTCTGATCATTTTGATGTATAGAACCCATATCGGATTTTGAGTATTTTGAGAGTTAAAATTTTCGGAAAGTTCTAAATAATAATTTTGCCCTTAATGCTTTTTGATTAGAAGAGAGTTTAAGTGAGGGTAAAATAGACTTTTGGCAATCCTCATTTCTCCCATAATAGGCAAACTGAGCCCTCCTCCCCCATTCGCACGAACCGAGCGGAACTCCTAGGGGCGGACGGCTCGGGCTCTTCAGACGGCGGCTCCGGCGACCTTTTCCGGCGAGGAATTTTGGGGAAATTAAAGAGGAAGTCAAGGGAAGGAAAATGTATGTATTAGAACTATGATTTTCCCTCTCTTTATCAAGATTTTTGGATGAGAAGATTTCTAAGGTTTTAGGAAAACTTGAGATTTCTTTAAGGTTCCTTTGAGAAAAGTTTAGGGAAGGGTTAGGGGAAGTTTTTAAACCCTAATGTGAAGTGTTTTCTTGAAAAATATGAAATTTTGGAAATTAGGATTTTGCTCAAAAATCATTTCTTTGAAAATGTCTTCACAAATGAGGTTTCTATTAACCTAAGAAAACTTCTAATTGAAAAATATTGAATGAATGACAAAAATTTTAAGTTTAGGAATTTAGGGTTTTTTTCCTAATTAAGGAATTTTTTATTTCTATGGTTTTCATTGGTTGTTGGGAGGATTTTAGAGGCAAATACATGGGTTTTGCTTGAAAAACTATATTTTCTAATTTTTTATTTCATTAATTCCGAAAATTGATTTTATTTTAATTATGTTATGAGGGTAGGGAAAAGTGTTGCATGCTTAAAACCTAAGGAATTAGACTAAACCATAATTGAAAGAGAATGTGTTTGAGAGATTATGATTTGGTGTGGAGGGCTTGAATTGGAACATAAACAAGACATTAAAAGAACCCTTTTATTACTTTAAAATTAGGGTTTAGGATATTGTATAGGGATTAGTTTTATGAATGGTTTACATAAAGCATCTCTTATGGTTATATAAGTAATAAGTGTATGTGCATGTTGACGCGGGAGTATCACATGGTAAAGGAGGCTCTTATGAGCCATGGTAAAGGATTCTCTTATAAGCCATGGTAAAGGATGGTTCCTATGAACCAATGATAAAGGAAATGGCAAAATTTTATTTACATGATCAGTACAAGTGATACTCCTGAGACGGGTGTTATATTTACATATTAAACTATTATAAACATTTCATATTCATGTTATGCATTTGAGACTATCATGTGAGGCAAAATGTTAAAGGAAAAATGTAAATGTTATGAAGGAAAAAGCACTTGAAAGTTGAGGTGAAGGTATGCATTTACTCAAAGCAATATTTCTTTATGTTGATGTTTGTTTTGTTATAACATTCAAGCATTATTTAGTTTTCTTTTATTGGCTCTAAATTCATTTGAATTTCATTCGCACCTATTGAGTTTATGACTCACCCTAGTTGTAGGAACACTTTTCAGGAGGATCTAGGAAAGGATAGATGGCAGACCAACCACCGCGCACTTACCGTCGTAGGGAGACGACGGGCTGTAGGTTCTTTTGAGTTTTGATATTTTATATAGAATGTTTAGAAATGATAAGTAAGAAAAATAATTTTTGGATCCCCCTTTGTATTTTGTAAACTCAATGTGAAATCCTTATGTTGGTGCTTTGAAATGAAGAAATGAAAAGTTTTTATTTGAAGATTCTTTAGTGGCTCTTTCTTTATGTTTGGTACTTATTTGGAGATATGTTAATTGTTTATTGTGAAGTTTCTTTTATCTTCATCCTGTCCGACCTCTGTTTCCGCCTCGCACTTGCGTGCTAACCGGGCCAGGTCGTGACAAAGAGTGGTATCAGAGCCAAGGATTTAAGGATATTGATTTTTATGAAAGAGCCAATGGGATGATCATATATGTTAGAATATGTATAAGGTGCTTGTGCTATTTATTACTTAGATTGCTTTGTTAATTTATGTCTCATGACTGAGGAACCTGAACGTGATGCCACTGATGGCAACACTGGAGAGGTCAGGAGGGAATTGCCATTAGTAGTGGAGCCTAAAGGCAGTAGCATTAATGCTACTTTGGATTCTTTCACTCAAATGATGGCGGTTATGACACAGATGATAAAGAATACTCAGACTCAAACTGGAGGCAATGGAAGCACTGTGATGGACAAGAATTTAAAGTTATTTCAAGATATGAATCCACCATCATTTATGGGAGGTGGAGCTATAGAGGCAGAGAATTGGTTAATGAAGGTTGAGAAGATTTTAGAGGGAATGTTATGCCCACAGGATAGAAGGGTAGCCTTAGCTGCTTATGCCTTCAATGAGGAAGCAGAAAAATTGTGGATAAGTTAGTTGGAATAAACTTTTGGTGGGAGACCTAGCAGCTAAATAACATGGGAGGAGTTTGTCAAAGTGTTTAGAGATTGGTATGTACCAATGACTGCTAGGAGGTTAATGCAAGATAATTTTAATAGACTGGTGCAGGGTGACACGACTATTACAGAGTATGAGGCTGAATTCACGATGCTTTCTAGGTATGCCTCTCATCTAATTCCTAATGCAGAAGAGAAATGCCACCGCTTTCTTTGTGGCTTGAGGGATAGCATTAGACAGCCATTGGTCCCTTTGGGTATTGAAGATTACTCTACTTTAGTTGAGAGAGAACGAAAGATTGAGCTGGATTTTCAGAGTACTCAGAGGAGGAGAGACTTCCATAAGAGGAAGAATGAAGATGGATCAAGACCTGCCCAATCTTTTCATTCTGGAAGGCCTATTTTGAAGAAGCCCAAGCCCAACACTTCAGATAGCAGCACTTCATCTGCTATGTGCAATAAGTGTGGGAGGGCTCATAGGAGAGAGTGCCTTTCTGGCACAAATAACTATTTCTGTTGTCATCAACCAGGGCACATGGCAAAGTTTTACCCTATCTTAGGACAGAAGTCTACTCCAGAGGCCAGAACAGGTAGTGCTCCTCAGAGGACAGTTGGAAGGCCTAGGATGGTGGAGTCTTCTGCATCAACTCCAACTTAAGGCCAAGCTCGACAGCCTGTTCAGCCGAGGGTTTATGGTCTATCCCCACAAGAAGCAAAAGACTCTCCTGATGTTATCACAGGTATGAACTTTATTTAATGTCAATGAATTTCTTTATTATTTATGAGTAAGATGAGCTTTATGTTATATTACATGCATGGTATTTATGAACAATCTTTGTATGTAACAAGCCTATTAATGTGTTGTTTGATACGGGAGCATCACATTCTTTTATTTCGGAGGAGTTTGTTAAGTCTGTTGGTTTGTCTTCTTTAATTATGCTTAAACCTTTATTAGTCTTGATGCCCAATGGGAGTCAGTTGGAAACCAATAAGGGGTGTCATGTGGAGTTGATTGTAAGTGATAAAAATTTGGGTGTAGATCTTATGTTATTGCCCTTAACGGAATTTGATGTGATCCTAGATATGGATTGGTTGTCTTGCCACTTTGTGACCATAGATTGTAATAAGAAAGAACTTAAATTTTGTATGCTCGGGGAGAAAGAATTTAAATTCATAGGAGAAAGAGGCATAAATTCCATGATAGTCTCTTCGTTGGTGGCTTACAAATTGTTGAGAAAGGGTAATGAAGGCTTTCTAGCTTATGTTAAGGAGGAGAAGAAAGAAGAGAGGAGATTAGAGGATATACCTGTTGTGCAAGAGTATCCAGAAGTGTTCACAGATGATTTACCTGGCTTGCCTCCAAGCAGGGAGATTGATTTTACTATTGAGCTGGTTAGTGGAGCGGATCCTATTGGTAAAGCCCCTTATCGGATGACAATAAAAGAGCTGAAGGAACTGAAAGATCAATTGGAAGAGTTGCTTAATAAAGGATTTATCAGGCCTAGCACTTCGCCTTGGGGTGCTCCTATGCTCTTTGTGAAGAAGAATGATGGAAGTTTAAGGCTTTGCATAGACTACAGAGAATTGAACAAGCTAACTATAAAGAATAAATACCCTCTTCCGAAAATTGATGATTTGTTTGATCAGTTGGAGGGTGCCTCTGTGTTTTCTAAGATAGACTTGAGATCAGGATACTATCAGCTTAAGATCAGAGAAGAGGACATAACAAAGACAACATTCAACATTAAATACGGGCATTTTAAGTTTACAGTGATGCCTTTTGGCTTAACAAATGCCCCTGTAGTGTTTATGGATCTCATGAATAGAATATTTAATTCTTCTTTAGATCTATTCGTTATTGTATTCATAGATGACATACTTGTTTACTCCCCAGATGAAAGAATGCATGAAAATCACTTAAGGTCAGTATTGTATACCTTAAAAGATAATGATTTGTATGCTAAGTTCTCCAAATGTGAGTTTTGGTTGAAGAGTGTGAACTTTTTGGGACATGTGATTAGTAATGGAGAGATCTCTGTGGATCAGCACAAGGTACAAGCTATAGCAAATTAGCCCCGACCAGCTACCTTGACGGAGATCAGGAGCTTTTTGGGTTTAGATGGTTACTATATAAGATTTGTTGAGGGGTTTTCTCGAATAGCTATGCCATTATCTAGATTGACCCAAAAGGCAGTGAAGTTTGTATGGTCAGATCAATGTGAGGAGGCTTTTCAAAGGCTGAAATAATATTTAATGACTGCTCCAGTGCTTACTATTCCGTCAAGGACGGATGGATTTCAACTTTATAGTGATGCTTCTCACAAAGGGTTGGGTTGTGTATTGATGCAAAACGGAAGGGTCATTTCCTATGCTTTAAGGCAACTTAAGAACCATGAAAGAAACTATCCGACCCATGATCTGGAGTTAGCTGCAGTGGTTTTTGCCCTGAAGATATGGAGACATTACTTGTATGGGGTGAAGTGTGAAGTATTTACTGATCACAAAAGTTTAAAATACATCTTCACACATAAAGAGTTAAATTTGAGGCAGAGGAGATGGTTGGAGCTTATCAAAGACTATGATTTAGATATCCAATATCATCTAGGAAAGGCAAATGTAGTAGCAGATGCCTTAAGTAGGAATACTTCTAGTGCCAGTTGGATGATTACACAACAACATGAGTTGGTAAGAGATTTGGAGAAGCTAGAGATTTCTTAAAGTGACAATTTCAAGCATTGAGTTGTCTAGATTTTCTATTCAAGTTATACCATTCACCCAAGTAGTAACAAGAAGTACCAAGATTTGAAGGAATACTTTTGGTGGCTAGGGATGAAGAGAAGTGTAGCAGAAATGGTGGCTAAGTGTACAGTTTGCTGGATGGTTAAGGTAGAACATCAAAAGCTAGGAGGTTTATTGCAGCCTTTACCTATACCAGAATGGAAGTGGGAAGACATAGCCATGGATTTTGTAATTGGTTTACCTAGGTCCAGAACTAGTCATGATGCTATATGGGTGATCATTGATAGGTTGACCAGGTCAGCACACTTTTTACCTATCAAGCAATCTGATGTTGTTGAGAAGTTAGCAAGTGTTTATGTTAATGAGATTGTTAGACTTCATGGTGTACCAAGATCGATAGTATCAGATAGAGATGGGAGATTTAGCTCTAGATTGTGGAGGAAGGTTCAAGAGGCAATGGGCACTAAACTTACTTTCAATACAGCCTTTCACCTTCAAACAGATGGTCAATCGGAGAGGACTATTCAGACTTTAGTGGATTTACTTAGATTATGTGTACTTGATTTTGGTGGCAAACGAGAGACACACATCTTACTGATTGAATTTGCTTATAACAATAGCTTCCAAGCAAGTATAGGTATGGCACCATATGAAGCTTTGTATGGAAGGAGGTGTCAAACTCCTTTATGTTGGGCTGAGACAGGAGAAAGAAAGATCATTGGAGATGATTTAGTAGATGGTGCTACTGAAAAGATAAGGCTGATTCATGACAGATTGAAGGCTGTGCAAGATAGACATAAGAAGTACTATGATGCCAAACATAGATCTATTGAGTTTGATGTTGGAGAGTTTGTATTCTTCAAGGTTAGTCTTATGAAAGGCATGAAGAGATTTGACAAAGTTGGAAAACTGAGTCCAAGGTATGTTGGCCCTTTTGAGATATCAGAGAGAGTTAGCAGTGTGGCTTACAGATTGATTTTGCCATCTCACATAAGTGGAGTACATAATGTATTCCACATCTCTTCCTTGAGGAAATACATTGCAGATGAAGCTCAGAAGATTAGTACTGAAGCAATAGATATCGAACCATATCTGACATTTGTAGAAGAACCTGAGAAGATCATAGATTATGATGTTAAGTAGCTTCAAAGTAGAGAGATTCCTTATGTCAAAGTTATGTGGAAGCATGGAACTGAGAAAGATGCTACTTGGGAGAAGGAATCAGAGATGAGAGAGAGCTACCCTCACCTTTTTGACTAAGGTATGATTTCTTAAGCTTGTCTTAGGCTTCGTTTGATTCGGTTTATGCTTACATAAAAAGGAGTTTTGGAAAAGGAGGTTGAGAAAAAGCCGTTCAATAAAATGGAGTTTCAATAAGGAGATATGTTTGACTAATATTTTTAAAAGTGCTTATTAATACTTGAAAGTAATTTTAAATTGTTTGTTTAGGAGTTCTGCTTTTGAGATTTTATTATTTAATACTTGAAAGTAATTTTAAATCAGTAATTCGCTTCCGAAACTCCGTTTTGTGACCGAAGAAGCAGATATGAAAAGAATTTTGTAACCGCCGAAAAAACGATGTTTATTAAAAAGGAATTATTGTTAAGCTTTGATTCCAAACAGTAAATACTAATTGATTTCGGAGTATTCAAACGGAAACGGAGAAAAAAAGCCTTATCAAACGAGGCCTTAAATTTCGAGGACGAAATTTTTATAAGGGAGGGAGAATTGTAAAACTTGCAAAAATGCCATTTTAGGCTTCACACGCTTTTCAAAGCACCGTGACGAGTTTTAAGTGGAAAATTCGAGGTTGTCGGATTTTGATGGATAGAAATTATAGCGTAAAATTCTGATCGTTTTGATGTATAGAATCCATATCGTATTTTGAGAGTTAAAATTTATGGAAAGTTTTAAATGACAATTTTGCCCTTAATGCTTTTTGATAAGAAGAGAGTTTAAGTGAGGGTAAATAAGACTTTTGGCAATCCTCATTTCTCCCTTAATAGGCAATTCGAGCCCTCCTTCTCCCCCATTCGCACGAACCGAGCGGAACTCCTAGGGGCAGACGGCTCGGGCTTTTTGGGCGGCGGCTCCGGCGACTTTTTCCGGCAAGGAATTTTGGGGAAATTGAAGAGGAAGTCAAGGGAAGGAAAATGTATGTATTAGAACTATGATTTTCCCTCTCTTTCTCAGGATTTTTGGATGAGAAGATTTCTAGGGTTTTAGGAAAACTTGAGTTTTCTTTAAGGTTCCTTTGAGAAAAGTTTAGGGAAGGGTTAGGGGAAGTTTTTAAACCCTAATGTGAAGTGTTTTCTTGAAAAATATGAAATTTTGGAAATTAGGGTTTTGCTAAAAAATTATTTCTTTGGAAATGTCTTCACAAATGAGGTTTCTATTAACCTAAGAAAACTTCTAATTGAAAAATATTGAATGAATGATGAAAATTTTAAGTTTAAGAATTTAGGGTTTTTCCCTAATTAAGGAATTTTTTATTTCTATGGTTTTCATTGGTTGTTGGGAGGATTTTAGAGGCAAATACATGGGTTTTGCTTGAAAAACTATATTTTCTAATTTTTAATTTCATTAATTCTGAAAATTGATTTTATTTTAATTATGTTATGAGGGTAGTGAAAAGTGTTGCATGCTTAAAACCTAAGAAATTGGAGTAAATCATAATTGAGAGAGAATGTGTTTAAGAGATATCAGATTTGGTGTGGAGGGCTTGAATTGGAACATAAACAAGGCATTAAAAGAACCCTTTTATTATTTTAGAATTAGGGTTTAGGATATTGTATAGGGATTAGTCACTTATGCTTTTCTTTGTATGTCTCTTTTAGATATAAATCATGTGGAGGGAAAGAGTTTGATCGGACAAAGAAAGAGGTGCATGGATTGAGGTAGGTGGAATGGATGTTCTTATAAATTTTAGACAAATTTTCTTTCATTGCAAATTACATTGAAATGACAAATTCCTTTATGCTCATTATGAAACTCTTATGGCTCATGTTCCCTTGTAATTTTATGGACACTTGAAGTAAATGCAAAGGTTTTTTTTATGCAAATGTACAATTCATGAATTGATCCCATGCTCATTTCTCTACTCTTACTATACATGACTTTCTTCTTTACATGCAAAAGTGCACATAAACATATCAAGCATGCATATTTATAAGGAAACATACACTTGGTTAATTTATGAATGGTTTACATAAAGCATCTCTTATGGTTATATAAGTAATAAGTGTATGTGCATGTTGACGTGGGAGTATCACATGGTAAAGGAGGCTCTTATGAGCCATGGTAAAGGATTCTCTTATAAGCCATGGTAAAGGATGGTTCCTATGAACCAATGGTAAAGGAAATGGCCAAATTTTATTTACCTGATCAGTACAAGTTATACTCCTGAGATGGGTGTTATATTTACATATTAAACTATTATAAACATTTCATATTCATGTTATGCATTTGAGACTATCATGTGAGGCAAAATGTTAAAGTAAAAATGTAAATGTTATGAAGGAAAAAGCACTTGAAAGTTGAGGTGAAGGTATGCATTTCCTCAAAGCAATATTTCTTTATGTTGATGTTTGTTTTGTTATAACATTCAAGCATTATTTAGTTTTCTTTTATTGGCTCTAAATTCATTTGAATTTCATTCGCACCTATTGAGTTTATGACTCACCCTCATTGTAGGAACACTTTTCAGGAGGATCTAGGAAAGGATAGATGGCAGACCAACCACCGCGCACTTACCGTCGTAGGGAGACGACGGGCTGTAGGTTCTTTTGAGTTTTGATATTTTGTATAGAAGGTTTAGGAATGATAAGTAAGAAAAATGATTTTTGGATCCCCTTTTGTATTTTGTAAACTCAATGTGGAATCCTTATGTTGGTGCTTTAAAATGAGGAAATGAAAAGTTTTTATTTGAAGATTCTTTAGTGACTCTTTCTTTATGTTTGGTACTTATTTGGAGATGTGTTAATTGTTTATTGTGAAGTTTCTTTTATCTTCATCCTGTCCGACATCTATTTCCGCCTAGCACTTGCGCGCTAACCGGGTCGGGTCATGACGATACTTACTACCATGGACCTAATTCTGAAAGACAATTTTATAGGTGCATGAAAAATCGAATGGAAGATGACTGTAGGTGCTTTAAATGGACAGATGACGAAGAAGAGATGTCATATGGTACACCTAATGAATTTGAAGGCTTTGAAGCAAAGATGTCTAAGAATCTTGACTTAATCATCTTGTTAATGAAAGTCTTTATTGGTGTTGTTCTTGTTGACTCAACCATCCTTTTTTTTTTTTAAATGTGTTGTGGCAAACTATTTTTAATGTTGGAGTAGTCTTGTAGAAATTCGTATGGTTACAGTTTTCTTATAATATGTGTTGATCAAGTCTGTTGTTGTTAGCATGAATGTTGTAGTATTTTTTCCCAGTGAAAGATCTGGATGCATGTAGTGTTGGAGAGTTGTAGTGTGTTGATCAAGTCTGTTGTAGACGTCTGGTTGTTGTTTGCTTGTAGTATGAATGTTGTAGTTAGTTTATTAATACAAGTTAGTGAATGTTTTAATGTCTCTAATTGAATGTCATTATGATCTGGATGCTTCTTGTCTTAATTTTGTTTCAGCTAGCTTAGTGGGTTGATTCCATGTAGTGTTGAAGTAAGAGTTTTTTTTCCTTTTTGCATTGAAAGCTTGTGAAGCTACAGTTTATCAATCCGCTGTTTAACAGAGAAGTAATTATCTTAGACATCCATTGTTATGCTTCAATATAGCTATAGTTCATCAATCCGCAAGATTTAATAGCTAACATATATAATAGCTAACCGATGTAACTTCATCATGAAAAAAGTATTACTTCAATTATATTAAAAAGTTACATGTATTAAAGTTTAAACAACAAGCATATGGGTAGCTGTAGATATTACAAAAAATTATACTAAAACATCTAAACAGCTACAGGTTTCAATATAACTACTACATCAACCTGAGAATGATCTACATCTTATATACTATCCACACATGAATACTAAAAAATCCTGCACCTGAAGGTTATCTGCAATTTGTCTACTTGGCAACTTAGTTTGTCTTTGTTGTCCAACATCTATAGGCGTTGGCTCCTCATTATTCTTATGTTGCAAAGAGTTCTTGAAAGTACTCCGGTGATGCCCCCATATACCACCTTCTTTTCCTATGTGATTTCTTATCTTGCTCCAAGAAATTTAACAATCTTCTTTTCCTAGGTCTACCTCTATGTCTATATGTATTCGGTACACTAATTCATTCACCGTTCTCCTCCACTTGCCATTGCTTCTTTCTTCTTAATGTAGCAATTGCTCCATCATATGCAAGTTTATATCTAAACAACATGTTATATTTGACTTAGTGGTTGTACCAATATGGAATTGGTTCATAGAGCAAATGAGCAAAAGTTACCTAGACACGTAGTAGTATTCATCAGCATACGTATGCCACACAGGGTGCTATTTCATGTCAATGATAAACCAAAGTCTTTTTCTAGACCACTATTTATTTCTTTCGGTGGAATATCTGGGCACCTCTTGACCATCTCCTGAATCTCATTGGCAACCCATGGTGATGTGGCTAGGCGATTCCTAACACGATTTATCCTAGGGCATATGTATACTCCATCTAATCTCCTAACTTGAAAAGATTGAGTGTCTTCATATAAAGAAGCCTGAATTCTCCATTGCCAACCTTGAAATGAACACGTTGCAATGACACATTTTTTATCATTGCCTTTTATTCGCACCCCAAAGTTCTCCTTAATGGCCACTGATCAGATAGCATTCTTGAAACTTTTTGCATCATTAAAAAAAGTTCCAAGACTTATATCTACAACACTTGTAATTTGAACACTTGAACATTCTGCCATATATTCTGCACTCACAACCTCCACGAGGTTTGTATTTGATTGCTCTTCATCAATTTTTTGTACTAAGATAATAATCTCAGCACAAAAATATTCAGTTGAAAGTTTAACCATCTCAATCATGTCAACATCAGAATTGATCATTATGTATTCCTTCGGTGATGTTTTGTGTATATGAAAATGCTTATTATAATGATGTCCTTTTAGTCATGGGCATATTCTAGCAATTTCTATTTTGAGCATGAAAAGATTGATATGTCCTTTCTCTCAAGTTTGATAGTCCTTTATTTGGAGCCACTATATCTCTTTCTAATCGGTCATTGGTGTCAACCCAAAAGCCTCCATATTTGAATGTAACAAAAATATTATCTTCCTTATCTCCACATAAATCATTTCCTTCTTCATTATCATATTCCATTCTTTAATTTTGAACTGAAATAATACGACTGATCCAACATTACATTATTAGAGAAAAATCATATATGAATTTTAAAATATAAATGCCCAATACAAAAACTTCTAGTAAAAGTATAGATAAATATACAAATATAGGATATTAGAAGCAAGATGATATGAAAAAACTCATACACATTGAATCCTATGGTGATGAAAGAGACCACGCCGTATCCTATGGTGAGAACCTCAGGGTTTTCTAGGAGTGGAAAGCTATCGCAGAAAGCATGATGAAGAGTTGTCACAGAAGGAGCTAGGCTGGAATTTTACGCTAAGTCCAGGAAGAAGGATGGAAGATACATACGCGGGAAGCGGGGTATCATCGGGGAAGGAATAATAATGTGATCTTCATATACACGGAGTAGTATTTTTTATTTTATGTTTGTGTTTGAGTGGTACAAATGAAATATTTAAGTTTAGGGTGGTAAATATGTAATATGAGTGTTGTATAGTGGTATGTATGTAAATCCCCCTAAAATAAAATTATGATCCATGGATAGCCTATGTAGCAATTGCCTATGTGAATTGCTTAGTGGAATTTCAATTTAGCTTCAACACTAAATCCCGATAAAGGTTAAAAGTGAAAATGACAGTTAAATTCCACCTTTCGAGCAGCTCCTTTTCAATTTTCAACAACCGGTGTTCCTTCTCCTAAGAGAAACTTCTCTGGAGCTTCTACATTCTCTTCTTGCAATCTGACATTCATCTCTGAAGTTCCTGCATTCTCTTTGATGGCGTCACCTTCTACACTTTCAAAACAAAAGATAAGTTGCTTACGTATTTTATGCTAATGCTATGCGTATTTTATGCTCATGCTATGTATATTTCATGCTCATGCTATACTTATTTCATATTTAATAATTACATAAATATTTGATGCTAAATATGGTCTATCACATTTTTGCTATTTTTATTGTTTATGTTGAAACATAAACCCTAACAAAATTTTAACAGATGAACTCTTTGAATCTTAAAAACAATAAAAAAGTAAATAAATAAATGGTTTATGTGTAGGTTCTAAGTAGTTTGTACGTAGGTCGTGTGTAGGTTGTGCTAATCAATGTATACATTATGTGTATTTTATGTGTATGTTGTGTGTATATTGTGTGTACGTTGTGCGTATATTTTGCGTAAGTTTTTGCATTTTCATGGCTATTTTTACTTATTTTATTTGTATTTTAACCATAATTTTTCAGATCTATATTCACCCTATTACCTATCGGTGCTATGTTTCAACTTTCTGAATAATCTGTAATACTTTTGCTCATCAAATTTCTCCATAAGTTATTGACAACTTGAAGAGGTTAAATGTCATACAATTTTTGCAAGGATTCGAGCAAAATGTTTCACTTATATGTGAGCTGATCTCAAGGTGGAATATTTTAAAATAATGTTTTATTATTAAAGGTCATGTTATGCCTTACACTGCTGATAAACTGGTCATACTTACTGGTCTTTTAAAAAAAGGTGAAGAAATATCCTTGCTTTGCTTAGCACCTATAATTATTACATCATTAAAAATTAAGGATGACATACTGGAGTTGAATAAGTATAACCCCCTAGAGACTATGTTAAGAATGTTTATTATGTATTTATGTTCAAATTTATTATTTCGACTTAACAACTTTAAAACCCCTTGGTTGCTTCAAAGAATAACAAATAATATATATATGAGCTTTTGAATATAAACTAGGTGGTGTTGATTAGGGAATTTTTAGTTGAAGATTTTAATAAGGTCGCCACCAAGATCTCAAATAAGATGCTAGCAGTTATATCAACAGTTTTATTTCTCTACTAATTGTGAGTGCTAAAATCATTCTTATTTTTATTTAATTTTTTAATTCATTTGCTAAATTATTTTTGATCTTATGCATATTTGGTTCATGAAACACACTTCTATTCATGCTCCTATGTATACTAACACAAGGCCTCATTTCTGTAGATTGGCCGATGATAATGTATATACTACTGAGACTGTCACTAATTTATTTATTAAATTAAAGGAAATATATGTACATCTTTATTGATCTCATTTTTGTATGAGGTCACTTTGACCCCTTCCAATATCCTAGATCCTAGGATCCTTCTAGATTCTAAACTAGAATTCCTCTTACAACCAATTTAGACTTCAAATTAATCTTGACCTGAAGCCAATCCAAACCTAGTTTAATTCACACCTCAATCAAAATCCAAACTCTAATTCAAACATTGATCGTGCTTCTAATTCAGCTTCAATCCTATCCTATCACTTATGATCATCATAAATGATCAAAAATGATATGGATAATTCAAATTCAATCATTAAAACTCAAAACCCAGTTCAAATCAAGAATTTCAAACCAAAGTTCAAGGATAAAAGGTAAAGTCCTAAAAGTCTTTTTTCATTGAATTTTCAAATACTTCAAAACTCAATCAAAAGACCTATAATTCAAAGTCTGTCAATTTTACATTAATAAGACATTTATCTAGAGAGAACCTTCCAAATTTGAGCCCATTCTGAGGTCTCTAATCCTATAAATTGAGTTAAAATCTAAAGGCTGTAAAACTTTCAAATACTTATAACCTATGCCACTAGACTTGCTACCCAGTGAATTTTGACCATGGAGCTTTATACAAATCTTCCAATCACTTCCAGACCCTTAATCCTGACTCATTGGATATTAAATTATATTTTTGTGGACCCATTTCGACCCCCGGTTGACCCGGGGCTCAAAATGACCAAAATACCTGTTAGGGGTTTGAATACTCATTCCAAACAAAATGGCCTCCAAATTGCTTGGAACCACCTTCAAAAGTTTTCAAATATCAAACCAAACCTGTTGGACCCAAACCTAGACCCTGAATTAACCTGGTGGACCAGGTCAACCTAGGTTGACCACCCTTTAGGGTTTAAATAATCATTTTGACTAAATTAACTTTTCCAGATATTATGACCACCTCCATTGGTCTCTAAATGTCATTTTAAATTTGTTGAACCCAAGCCTAGACCCTAGACTAATTTGGTTGACTAAGTCAACCTTGGTTGACCCAATATTCCCTTGAGGGTTTGAATGGGTCATTCCAACCCATTCAACCATTTTAAACCATTTAAGCTCTTAAACCCACTCCAATTCATGATTCAAATATATTCAAACTTGTGAGGGGTTAAATCATATTTGATTTGACTTGGTCAAACCATCAAGTTTGGTCAAAATTTCAATGGTTTGGTCTTACCACCATATACACCTTATCAAACATATCTTAAACTTTAACCCAATCACATATCATGGCTCAAGTACATCTAAGCTCAATATGAGCTAAGTCATAGTCATGATTGGTTGGATCAAGTTAACTTATATTGACATGGTCAAGCCTCCTTCATACATGTGTATATATTCAAACCCATTGTAATTAAACCTTTCAAACCTCAAAGGCCATTCAATACTATTCAAATACATACTTCAAACATCCCTAAACCTATCATGAGTCATATGATGGGGTTTTAATCAAGACATGGTTGTTTGATCAAGTCAACTCCTTATGATTTGGTCAAACATTCCTTCATGCATCTGTATGCATTCAACCCTTAAACTTTTATCTTCAAGCTCCTTCCAACCAACTCAAACCTACTTTCTCCATTCCACCTCATTAATCAAAGGCATAGTTGACTTGTCAAAGTAGTAAACAAAGTCAAATTACATGCTTTGGTGGCTTTGCCACCTTGTCAAGCAAAAGCCATCTAATAATCCATGCTATCTTGCATTTTGGTGGTTGGAAGAGATACATGGCAGCTGCCTAGGGCTCATCTCATGCATTAATAAGGGCTAGCAATCATAGGTTAGGCTAGACATGCTTTACTCAACTCAAATCCTTGGAATCTTCTCCAACCATCCAAAAGGATCAATTCTAGCAAACTCTATCCCATCCCAACTCTACCTCAACTCGTCCATCTATAAATAAGGCCCCCACAGCCATTGAAATGGTTATTAAAAGTTTTGAGAGCCCAAATTGAGAAAAGAGAGAGAGAGAGAAAGGCTAATTGCTATAGCAGAATTTGATCCAGCCGTCAAAAGATCTTGGACCCTTAAAGTAAGTTGTAGAGTATTTTAATACCTTTCCAACAAGCCTAAGATCATCCAAATCAATTCACAGGATTGTAAGATATCTTAATGTTTCTCTAAAAAATTAATTTGAAACTACAGCAAATCTACAACATATGAAGCCTCCAAACTTCAGGTGTTGGGATGTTAGGCTTTCATGAAGATCTGTTTCAAATTTCATCCAATTTGGACTAGTCTTTTGAAAGTTATGGTTAATTGAAGTTTCAGTTTAATTTTGAACTATTGAATTTGGCTCAATTAGAGCAATCCGATCGTGCCCTATGCACGATTAGACGTCTTGGGTAGCATCGGACAGAATGTTTTGTCCGACAATCCAAATAGCGGATCTAGCCCTAGACCACAGGCTATGACGTGGCGTGTTGTGCTTATGACACACGTCCTGCTGTTGAATTTTAGTCAAATTGAATTAAAAAGTCAAATTAAATAGGCAAAACTTCCAAAATTCATAGAAAATCTATTTCTTCACCAAATTTTTCATTTTTGGGCTCGTTGGAAAGGTCTTGAGCCCAAATATTTATTAAAATTAAAATTCAAGTGTTTTGATGACCGTATTATGAGTTATGTTAGATTGATTCAAATTCATTTTTAGCAATTTTCTCTTAATCCTGTCATCAATTTGAGCCCAAATTTTGGTGATATATTTTTGAATATCTTAAGCATCACCTATAAAATTCTTAGGATTAGATGTTCAAAGGATTTCTGTGATGTAAATTTTCAAAGTAATAGGTCTATTCTAGACCCAAAATTTTGAAAATTAATAACTCTTCAAATTCTTAAAATTAGGTTGCATAATTACTGTGGTGTGCTTGCATATGTTTGAGGGTTAGATGACAAACATTTCAAACCTATTTGAACGCTAGAGACACCATTAAAGACAATAATTAATGACATGTTTAGAAAACTTAAAAAAATTCTAGTAATTAGGATACATATCATTTTGACACAAATCTTTTAACACTTAAACTTAGTGACACATACAGCCCATAGAATTTTTCTCACAAGTTTTAAAATTCATTAAGTCCCTTAATTGATTTTCTTAAGCTTAAACCTTTAATTAAGCATTAAACCTTCTAAAAATTACAATAAATAAAATTTAAATCCAAAAATACACTTAATACCTCAAACTGACCAAAATTCAAACCTTAATCAATTAAAAATTAAAGCATTTTGATTTGACAGAAAACCTGAACTTAATTTAATTTTAAGTGAAATTAAATATTTAATTAATGTAATTAATTAAAAAGAATTAAAAATTCCATTAAATTCCCAAACACTTGGGAATTTCTTATTAGGTCATTCCTGACCTTTTGAGTTGATTTGAAGTAGTTTAGAATTCATTTGGAGCAAAATTATTAAAGCCTCCTTAATTGAATCAATTTAAAAATCTCAATAATTGTCAAACTTTAAAAAATTATAACTAATTTTAGAAAATTATAAATTGAACAAACTCAAAGGTACTCAACTCAAAATAAAATCTAGCATTTATCAAAAATATCAGATCTTCAAAAACTAAATGAAAGTTAAAAAGTCAACAAACTGGTCAAACTTAAGTCAAAATCAAGTCAAATCTTTATACCTTCATAATAAAATGTAGAAAAATCTAAATCCAGTAAACTTAGTGTCTAATAACTCATCTTAAGGTCTAGTATTTTATAAAAATACTAATTTTCTAGAAATCACTCTTAATTGAAAAATCAACTTTTGCCCCCTTAATTAAATGATTAAAATAATCCAAAAAATTCTTAAATCTCAAAAATCACGTTTAAATTTCAGAAATCTTTAATCAACCTTAAAACCAGTAATCAAATAATTTTAATTAAAATTTGTTAACCTTCAAACCTTAATCAAATCAAATCACTTAATTATACTAATTACCACTAGGTAATCGAGCCCTATGAGGCTATTAGCTTAGCCCCAAGGAAGGTGAAATAAACTTCACGGTCTCAGTGAGTAACAAAGGTGGTAATCTATAACAATTTAAAATATACTTTAAAATCAATTTTAAACCATTAATACTTAAATTCAAACTTAAATTTCTTAAGACTTTCAACCAACCAGAACCTTAAGCAACTTTAACCAATTGCCTTATATAGGACATATTAAACCCACACAACCTACCTCACACACTTTATATGGTTTGCTAGAATAACCAACTCTAGTATAAAGTTAGGCCAGTATTTATTTTTCTACAGCTGTGTGCCGAGTTTTTCATGTTTTTCACTGCATGTTGTTTGCTTGCTTAGAATTGATTGATTGTTTATTTATTTTCTGCACTCGGTGTTATGATTGATTAAGCATTTAAATTTCAAATGTATCAACTGCTTGGGATATTTTAACTTTTAATTATTAGGATAACCCTACAGGTGTCGTGTCTAGATTTTCTATTTTTCAAATGTAATTTAATTTCAAGCATTGAGTTGTACTTTAAAGTGACAATTTGAGAATTGGATAACATTCAATTTGGAATCCAAAGAGGAAGGGACATCACTTAGGGAAGAGTCCCTTTCCATTTTGAATTCCAAATTAGGATGATCTTAAAATATCTAAAGAGGAAAGATAACACCCCATCTAAGGGGGGGTTTATTTTCATTTGGATATCTGAACCCAACGATCCAAGGAGCTGTAGAAGAACGAAGAAGTAAAGATTGAGAAGAATCCCAAATCTTAAAGTCACTTGAGTCTTAAGAGTAGAATTCAGATTATTGTTAGTGGTGCCCGACCACTTTACTTTTCTGCAGACCCTGATTTATAATATTAAGTGACACTTTCCACATGGATATTCAATTTGAGCAATTAATTTATTTAATGATTATGCAGTAGAATTACTTGTTTTTCTAGTATTTTTACTTACATGCCGTATTTATTTTAGCCTGGAATCCGATCGTAGGCTTATAAGGACTCATTTAAAACTATTTCTACTTAAATAAAATTAAAACTTTTAAGGCAACATAGCAACTCTAACAAATTTAAGAAGTAAGCACAGGACCGCTGGGAGTTCTCATTTCATAATTATTGCATTTTCTTTCTTTTTGCTAGGCACCTCCTGGCCTGCGGGTTCTGGCAGACCACCTGGTCTATGAGGGTGCAGATCTGTCAAGGGAAATCCACACATAGTTAGGATAAAACCTATTTTGAAGCCTTTTTAAAACTTCTTCATTTCAAATTTAAGCATTTATCGAGTCAATTAGTTTGCATTACATTAGATACAAATTTAAAAGTGTCCAAACTGTAATTGTATTTATTTAGACATCAAATACTCGACATAAGTCAAAGGGCCAATTAGGATCTGCTCTAGATGTCAGCCATACTCTCAAAAACCTTTCTTAAATAATGTCCCTACCATTCTATATTAATTGAATGGATACATGATTTTAAAGCGCCTATGTGGTTTAGTTGGCTCCCCAATCCAGGTTGGGATAAGTCCAGATTTGTACTAGCTAGGTTCGGGTCACTGATTTTCAATACCAATTTTAGACTTAGGTTCTGAGGCTGGCTCGGGCTATAAATCCTCAACCTACGGGAATTGAATCCCAACTTTCTAATAAAATTGATTATTAAAACTAAACATATCTTTTAATCAAATTCAAGCCCAACACTTAGGATAGACTGGGGCACTTCTGAATTGTTTCAGAATCCCAAGTGCCTTCTACCCTTCCTTCTTTGACTCCAGAAATAAGTGTTCAATTTTGAACCATTACCAATTAAAATTTCCAACCTCACCCCCTTTCATATCAAACTTTGAAATCTTAAATAAAATTTTTACCACTATTTTAATCAAGAGTATTTATAGGAAACTTTGATTTCCTATGATGTAATTAACTACGAGGGCTTGTTCTTGTAGGAGATTTAGAAACCCAGACCAGATTTTCAAAATCAAAATTTTCAAAACCTTTAATTAATTATCTTTGGAAAAATTCAAAATTCAAGAATCATTATCATCATTTTCAAACGATCAATAGTGATTGATAACTTCTTTTCTCAGAGAGATATATTAATTACTACCATAACATTGATTATGAAATTAATTATCTTTTATCCAGATTAATGTAATCAAATACTCAATTAAATTTTATTTTGACCCTCTGGGGTCATATGTGATTCTCTCCTGTGTTTGACTATGATAATTAGGAAGAATTCAAAGTTTTATAATTTGAACATATTATGGAATGATATTATCTCCTCCCAAGGTGATATATTATTCTTTTTTTTTTGAGAAAATGCAAAGTTGCATTAGAATAAAGGAGATAACAACCTAATACAAACTAGGAAATTAAAAAACTAAAAGATCCTTGATCAAGAGAAAAAGGATCCTTATTGAAAGCATTTTTGTTATTATTAAACCTATTAATTTGAAATTGAACCCACTGTTTCCTATTTTGAAACCGTTGAGATGCAGGGGATACCAATAATTTGAAACAACCCGAGGGTTGGTTAGTATCCCAGAGTTCCATCCAGTTAAAGAATAGGATCCAGTAACAATCCCATAAGTAAATTTAGTAAGTTTAAAAAACAAAAATGCCAAAAGAAAAAAATAGCTAATAAAAATAAAATTATAAAAAAGGTAAGACAATCTAAAAATGCCTATGAAAAACAATAGTAGGTGTTTTAGATGTCTTTTCCAAAAATCCATTATGTGATACCACACAATAAAAATGGGAAATTCTTTGATAAGAATTTCCAACTTAATGTCTCTTATGGCGTTGTAGCTTGTACTGAAATATTCGGGTCTCATAAATCTTAAAATGTTTGAGAAGAACATTTACAATCGTTCTTCATTCTTTGATCAGTAATCCTTCTTCTACTTTGATCTTTCACCGGTCCTAGCTCTTTTAGTTCTTTGAATAGCTTGTGTTTGGAGCCTGAAGAAACTAGCTCCAACGAAGAACCTTTTTTATTTTTCACTAAAACAGTTTTTTTAAACTTCAAACTTATTGTGGAAGAAGGAGAGATGTTATTAGAAAGGACATCTCTTATTGTATCATTATTAGCAAATATACCTGAATTATTTACAGCCTTAGAAGGAGTTAAAATCGAAATCTGCTCCTCAAACTTCTCCTTAACAGTCTCCATCGTTTGAGGAATTTGAATTTCCAATTTTCCAGCTATACCCAATTTGCTAACAGCATTTTGTTCATTTGGATTTGTTGGAGTAAAATTCGGCCGTAGCTCTTCAACTACCTTGTCTGCCTTCATGCTTTGTGGAAATTTAAATTTTGAATTTTGAAATTCCAAATTTTCAGCCAATTTGTGTTGAACTTTGGTAGAATCTATCACCACTGATTGGTTGAATTCAAAATTTGTATTATGAGCTATAACTGGCTTAACCAACAAATTTGAATTTAGGCTAACTGCAACTTCATCTTCTCCCTTAAATTCAGCAGGTTTTTCTCTTGAATTATGGTTTTTCTTCAAGGGACAGTGCTCTGAATTTCGGCGAACTGGTTGTAAATCTGCTTCATGATTTGAATGAGAATCCTTTTTGATACTTTTAGTCTTCCTATTAGTTTTGAATTTGACGTGCGTCCACGGCCCGTAAGATCTATCTTCAACTAATAAATTTTCTTTGTGAACTTCCTTATCGATTTAATCCAGATTTTGAAAAACCTTTGGACATACCACATATTTATGCCCAATTCTTCCACATTTGAAACAAATTGAAGATAAATTCTCAAATTCAAATTTTTGAAAAAATCTGCCATGAATACCTTCAACCCAAATACCACTAGGGCATTTTGAGTTCAATTTAACCTGAACACATGCTCTAGCGAACTCCCTCCTACCCCATCTAAACATGTTGCCATCTAATAATAATGGAGTCCCTCCCTCTCTAATCTCTAGAGGAGAGTTAAAAAAAAACTAGGAAAACTGTGATTGAATGTAAAACTACCTTTGTATCCAACAAAGTTGGACGCGTGGTAGATCTAAGGGAATTGGTGTTCCGTTCATCCAAGGATGACCAGCCACCATCCTCCATTTATCAAGAATGTAGTCGAAAATCTCCTTCCAAATCCTTCCTCAATTTGTGAAGCTTCTCTCTCTTACACACCTCTTCAATTTCAAAACCTTTCTTAATATATTAAACTTTGATATATTATTCATAATGAAGAGTTCGATTTAAAAACTAAAATATTAAAATTTGATATTTTCCCAAAGAAAATTAATATTTTTAAAAAACACACTTTTCAATCAAACAAAAAATGGCGACTCCATTGGGGATAAGTCTCACTCTCTATCTTTAGTAGCGATATATATTTTATTACATCGATAGTTTTGACTACCTTTCTTTTCGTTGGTCCCTCTGCCCATTTCTTCCTTGGTGAGTGTGGCCAACTTCAATTAAGACATGTCAAAAGAAAGGTGAGCAAGGAAATCTCTTTCAAAGTCGAGCTTTAACATTTTGCCTCCAATTATATTGGTAGAGTGAAAGAGTCAAGCCATACTTTATAAACCTTTTTGTAAGTGTATTGAACTTGCATGCTCAAACAAATATCAAGCATGTTAATTTTCATAAATTATAGAAAATCCTTCAATCTAAAAATCAAGATTTCAGTCTTCTAGTGGAAATTCGATACTTTTCAAATTTCAAATAATCCCTATATTATATCATTACATATCAAATTGTAATTCTTATAATTCAATATATGTGATAGGATGCAAAACTCTTTTCCAAACTTGAATCAAAACTTCGATCTTCCTAACAAAGGCAATCTTTGACATTTCATTCCTGAATCATTCGTCGTGATGAAAGAGTCGAGTCGACTTCTTAGAATCTCATCCTCCAAAATTTTGTTAACCTTTACATTGAATGCGAGTTCAACATATTGAGTTTCAAAATAAAGTGAGATGTTTTCGGATATTCAAACTTTCAAATTCCTCCAAGAATTGTCTAACTTCAATCATCATTATCCTATGTAATTTAAAATAGGCAATACAAATTGAAACCCTTGATCAAACCTGGATTTTGACTTTTCACTCTAAGCTAGTCAGTGCAGTGAAAGTGTCAAGTCAGGATCTCTAGATTTTCTCTTAATTTTTGTTAACCATTATGTTGAAAATAAAACTGAATATTTTGAGTTTCAAAAGTGAAGGAAAATCATTCAAATCAACTTCAACTATCGTTGCCATGTGTCTTCTATGACATTCTATTGTAATTGAACATATGCAACGCAAATCCAAAACTCTCCAGTGAATTCTGGGCTTTGACATTTCACCCCCAAATCACTTGGTGGGGTGAAAGAGTTAAGCCTAGTTTCTTAGGATCTTCAAATTAATTTTGTAAACCTGCATATTTGAACTTTGATATTTTGCCCCAAGTCAATTGATGCAACAAAGAGTCAAGTTCAGCTCGTAAGCTCCACTCGTCAATTTTATGAACCACCATGTTGAGTGTAAACTCATCATGATTGAGTTATAAAATTTTGAATAAAATCAATCAAACTCAAAACTTAAATGTCATTTCAAATCATTAATTCAAATCACTTTCTTAATTCTAGAAAATCAAACATACTCAAATGGTTGGGAAACTCACTTTCTCACTGGATAGGGATGTGCTTATGAAGAAGTTCTTTGTGGCAATTCGATCCAGTTTAGAATGAAATTTTTGAACCTCAAGCTATCAGTTAATGGAGAAATAATCACTGATCTGTTCGCTGGTACTCAAAGCTGGGACTTCCCCATAGTGGAAATTACTTTAGGGTCAGGAGTTGACTCCCCCATCTCCAAGATGGAGGTCGGTGTCGACCCTTGTATCCATTGTGCCATCTACTCAGGAGGATAAAAACCAGAAGTCAATAATGATAGAAGAGAAACCATCTCAATATCAGAATGGGTCATGTTCTAACACCGCTTTGGCCAACAGAAACAAGGGAAAGAACTAGCTTTGAAGTGTAAAAAAGAAGGTTGTTAAGGCAAGTAAAACTACTGAGTCTGAAGTCTTAAAGCAAGGAAAATCATAGGCCAATCGAGAGTTTGCTGCTCCTACGTACCCCCTCCTTGGTGGAAATCACTTCCACCGTCTTCCTGTCACACAAAGGAGGGAGGTTGTGAGGTTGAGATTGCAATCTACAATACCTCAATCTAGATTCTCTATCATGCATTGATTGTCTATCAGATAGAAAATTCTCATACAAGAGAATTAAAAAGATCAAATTTCTCTATCCAACTTAAATCCTTTTTTTTAATTGATTTTAATTCAAAATTTATATAAGGGAGACCCCAGTTTAGTTTTTAGGAAACCTGATCTGGGTCAACAAAACCTAAGTTCTCAAATATTTCAAGATTAGGTTGAGTTCATCCACTTCTCACTGCACTTGCAGATTTGTTCCCACATGTCGTTATCACATGGTCCAAATGGCTTGAGGAAATTTCTTAATAGAAATATTGAATCTTCTACTCTTGATAAAAAATTAAATCACTTACTTGAGGAATGTGTATGAGTCCTTATACGTAGGCATCTTTTCCTTCAAGGCATTCTCAATAAAATTACACTCTATGCTGGGTCCAAGATCAATCCCACTAGAGGAATATTTTTTAATACTGGGAACTATCGTTTAAGTTTAAATCATAACTGAGCAGAGTGCCCGACTCCAATTGAAGGAGTTTGAGGCCTTGTACAATGTCATCTTTAAGGCTCAATAAAACTCAGAATTGTATAAAACCTAAATGGTTCAAGCCTGTGATAAGATAGTGCGACTTAGAAACATCCAAGTATGAGACTTGGTCCAGGTTCTTCGGATGCTTATCTTAGCCTAACCAAAAAATCGGTGGGAGAGTTTGATCCAATACAAGATTGTCCTCTTGTCATAGAGATGATCTTTGAGGGAATGTCAAACATTAACTGATCAATCCTAAAGGATGTCACCCGATATTTTCAAACATCGGGGTGGATCTTCATGAAGTACCATGCCATATGAGTATCAAATTCAACATTAACAAAATACTCTTCAAATTCAAAATTCTCCAAATTCAAATTCAAAATTTCCAAATTTAGATCTCTATCTAAAATCAAAATTTCAACAATCTCAAACCAAATCTAATTCAATCAATCACAAATTCAAAAGTCATATCGATGAAAGTTCGTTAGGGATGTTAGGCCCTATAGAACTGGCCCAAGGCTAACAAAGAGAGAGGTGAATTGGATAACTTTAAAACCAAAGAGAAAACTCAAACCAAAATCACCACAGAAATCAAAGTGCGGAAGAAAATAATGCGGAAGCAATAATAAGAAAAGAACACACCAGATTTATAGTGGTTCGGTCAAACCTTGACCTACGTCCACTCCTTGGAGGCACCCTCCAAGTATTGTACTAAACAAGTGTCTCTCCTTTAGCCCCCACAGCTAGGCGAAGAAGCCCTCACAAAATCACTTCCACCTTCCCCGGTGCGGCGGAGTCACCGGGTCCTTTGACACGAAAGAGATCTTCTTCTTTGGTGAACTTACCTCGAGACAAGCCTTGAATCCGAATGGTATAAGGTGCGAGTTGCCGGAGCAACCGTGTGGATCCCACAACTCCCTTGAAGTTCTCCCCCTCAAGAAAATTTCTCCTCTCAAATCCACCTTTCCTCTCTCCCTTTTCAGCTCTCTCTTCAAGTTTCCCCAAGAACGAGCTACATGGCTGCAAGAGACGCGTTACAAGCTCCTTTCAAGCTTAATAGAGCTCTCAAAATGAGCAATTAATCGGCATGTTTGGCTGCATTATCGTCCGGACTATGGCATATCGTCATAGCCGATTAGTTCAAATAAGAGGAAAATCATCTTGAATATCACCCTGAAGTGAAGCTGGACGATGTTCTAATCGTCCCGGACGATATTGCGATACAGCCTGAAAGAAATCCCATTAATTGCTTTCCAAAACTGCTGAGAAATTTTGGGAAGAATTGACCTGGAATCGCAGGATGAATATTTTGTAGTTCCAGGACGATATACCAGGATGATATCCAAATAGATTGTTCTAGTAGATTGGGGAGATTTGGCTAATTGAGCCGATGTCGGGCCGATATAAATTCGTCCAGGTGATGTGTTTTTGCATAAAAATGTTTGCTTTAATGAGGATACCCTAAGGGGTTTCTATTTTGGGTCGATGGTTAGGACAATATAATATGTCCCGATGATGTTACCAAATAGAAATCTTTAGGCATCAACAGAAAATTTTTCAAGTTAAATAAATCATCAGATGCACACCAAATAAACAGATCAGAAGAAAAAAATTACAAACTAACACAGACTAGTCTACCATCTTGAGCTAGTTTTCAAATTGTAGTCTGATCGTGTGACTTTGAATATGTTAGCACATAAGGCAATCGTAGGAAATAGGATGTTTGCTTCACAAAATCATAAACATAATCGCGAACATTCCCCCTTTTGATGATTGGCAAATTCAATTTGAATTAAAAAAAAAAATTTTCCTAATCTCCCCTCACTAGAATAAACTTTAAAAATGGGGAGATGAAATTTTTTTTTTTAAATTTTTTGAAAAAAGATACAAACACGATAACAGTTCAAATTCAACAATAACGTAATAGTTACAAATTAACAATACATTTCCCTCCCCCTTTGACCATTATCAGAAGAGAGGGGCAGCAACAAAAACAAATGAATATGAAGACAAAAATGTTCCTGATCTCTTAGTGAAAAAAAATTCTTAAATTGCAGAAAGGTTTACCTCTTATTTTATCAAAACTTAGTAGAATTGGATTGTACAACGCATAATCCAGAAAAGTAAAGAAATTCATAAATTGTTAATCAGGCTAAGTTTTTTAAAGGCTAAAAAAATTTTTAATTCATATCAAATCAAAATAAACGGGAAAAGAAATTTAATTTTTCAAACTCTTTCATAAACATATATAATAGAAGATCAATGCACAAATTGCTAATCAGGAACCGAGATTTTCAAACAGAAGTTTAAACATATCAAGGAATTTTCTTAAGTTTTTAATTAGTTAAAAAAAAATAAGCATAGTTTTTTGTGGGCTCATTTTATGCATCTTAATCACTTGATGGCTCTTGGAGTATCTTTTGATTTTAAATACACTTTGTGAATTTTTTTTATTTGCGTCATTGGCGCATCTTCTGGTTTGGCATCATTGGCCACTTTTTTTTTATTATTTCAAAAAAATGTGCTTTCTTTCTTTATTTTTAAAATCAAAGTAAACCCAAATTATTGACATACACGACTAACTTGATTAAGAGAATTTTATGGTGGGATTCACAATCTTGGCAAAAGATTCCTATGAGAAAAATAATAGGGAGAATAAAAAAATGTTCAAAATCCAATTTAAAATATGAAGAAGATTTTGAATCAACAGTAATACCTCTTTAAGAAGAGAGAAGAGAAAAAAATACGAGTTTCTTCTTTGACTGTTTTGCGAAGTCAAACACAGTTACAAGATTTCAAAAAAAAGGAAGTACGATTTTTCTTTTTAAAAAAGTGAAGATAGATAGATAGTTGATCAGAGAATAACTTTCACGCACAGAATTTCAAAGAATACAAAATAAGTTAAAAAAAGAGAATACAAAAACTCACAAAAAAACACGAAAGGCTCTTAACCATTATTCTCTCCTGGTCCGATGATTAAGAGTACCAGATCCGCCCATGAGTTTTTTTGCTTTTATTATTTCCCAGGTTTAAAATTTTGCTTCGCCTTGCCTTTTTCTTTGTGGAAGAATTCTTAAATTAGACATGATTTTATATGCAGGCTTCCTACATCGAAAGTAAATAACGTCAAGAAGAAATTGACTTTTACTTTACTTTTTTTCACTTTTGCTTATACTTTGGTGAGCTTTTGATTGTTTGATAACCATTGCATTCGTAGCAACTAGGAATCTTTTTTGTATCTTCTGTTTTTAGAACAATCTGTTGTATTACCTGTCCAAAAGCTCTTTGACCAAACTTTTGCTCGTAGGCAATGAGTGACCAATCTAGCAAATTATCAATAAAAAATATTCAATCTTTTTGAATTCCAATAGCAACCTTTGGCATCAAATTATTTCAGTAAACAAACGAAGAATTTATTAACTGTTTTCGAAAAAGTTTTAAAACTACTTTTCCTAAGGCAATGTATATGTACAATTTGAATGAATCTGGTAAGCAGTCTAAGATATTTAAATAAAGGTTTATGAAAATAATTTGAAAAATGAGCATTAACAGAATTCAACTTAATTTCTTGATTTACAGTGCCATTCGTATAGGTGTGCAATTATCCGCAAATTCTAGGTGTGGTGCACGTGATATTAACAGGAAAGGTCAGAATTTAAAGCAGCAGAAGAAATAATGGCTTAATGAATTTTGCATTCATATGGAGCATTGAGTTGTTCTTCCCTGTTCCATTGACTAAAAGGAATATCAATTTTAACCCATTAATAATTCGTGACGGTCATGATAACCAGTTAAATATCTGAATGAAATATCATTGCCAAGAAAGTTAGACATGCGAGTTTTCCAAAAATCAAATGAATATTTTCAAATAAAGAGTATGGTGATTGAATAACCTTCCGCAATAGTAGATTAGCAAGTGGATCGAAATTCAATAAGCTTTTAAAAACTTATTTATGAAAACCAACTCTGATACCAATTGAAAGTTCGTTAGGATGTTAGGCCCTATAGAACTGGCCCAAGGCTAACAAAGAGAAGGGTGAATTGGATAAGTTTAAAACAAGAGAAAACTCAAACCAAAAATCACCACATAAATCAAAGTGCGAAGAAATATTGCGGAAGCAATAATAAGAAAGAACACCGGATTTACAGTGGTTCGGTCAAACTTGACCTACGTCACATCCTTGGAGGCACCTCAAGTATTGCACTAAATAAGGGTTCTCCTTTAGCCCCCACAGCTAGGCGGAGAAGCCCTCACAAAATCACTTCCTCCTTCCCGGTGTGGCGGAGTCGCCGGGTCTTTGACCCAAGAGATCTTCTTCTTTGGTGAACTTACCTCGAGACAAGCCTTGAATCGATGGTATAAGGTGCGAGTTGCCGGAGCAACCGTTGTGGATCCCCACACACTCCTTGAGTTCCTCCCCACACATGATCTTCCCTCTCAAATTCCACCCTTTCCTCTCTCCTTTCAAACTCTCTCTTCAAGTTTTCCTCACAAGAAACGAAGCTACAATGGCTGCCAAAGACGCTTACAAAGTGCCTTGCCATAGCTTAAATAGAAGCTCTCAAAATAAGCTCATTAATGCAAGTTACCCGATTATCGTCCAGGATGATAGGCATATTATCCTGGCCGATTAGTTCAAATATGAGGAAAATCGTTCTGATCTGCCTGAAATGAAGCTGGACGATGTCTAATCATCCCGACGATCTTTGCGATCGGCTTGGACGAATTCCCATTAATTTCTTTCCAACTGCCTGAGAAATTTTAGAAAAATTGACCTGGATCGGCCAGGACGATATTTTGTAGTCCAGGCCGATATACCAGGACGATATCAAAAATAAGTTTCCTAAGTAGATATGGCGGGAGATTCTTGCTGAATTGAGCCGATCGTCCTGGCCGATACAAAATTGTCCAGGATGATGTGTTTTGCATAAAAATGGCTGTTTAAATGAGGATGCCAATTAGGATTTCTACTTTTGTCAGATCACTCCAGGACGATATAATATATCCCGGACGATGTTACCAAAAATAAAAATCTTTTAGGGCACAACAAAAAATCTTCCAAGTTATAAATCATGAGATGCCACACCAAATACAACACTCAAGAAAGGAAAAAGATTACAAACTAATACAGACCTAGTCTACCCAATCTTGAGCTGGTTCCAAATTGTAGTCTGATCGTGTGGACCTAAAACGTTAGCACATAAGGCAATCATAGAGAAATAAAGAATGTTTGCTATCATGAAAATCATAAACCATAGATCCGCAACAATCGATTTCAAAACCAAAATCAAAATTCTCTAGTTTTTTTAAGGATATGTGTGAGTTCCCATACTTCCTTTCCTTAAGATTAGATCTGCTTGTGGTGGAAACGGTCCCTCGTGGCACCATCTTAACATCTAGAATCAAATTCATGCTAGATAATTTTTGCCAAATTCCTTAGAGGTTTAGGTAGACTATCTCTTTGGCTAGTTCCCTTAGTTAGATGTGAGTCCCTTTGCTTTCTAGCTAGGTTAGTCATTGAAAACCTAAAATAAATTTAATCTTTTAGGAGTAGGTGTGAATCCCTATGCTTCCTACCTCCTAAGACCTTGACTAACTAGTGGTGGATTTAATCCTATTGGGTTCCACCATAGAACAATCACCTTCTAACCTTTTAAGGATAGGTGTGAGTCCCCGTGCTTCCTTTCCTTAGGATTAGTTCCGCTAGTGGTGAAGGACGCCCTCTATGGCACCATCCTAGTTTTAAATTTTTAAACCTGATCCTATGTGAGAAGCCATACTTCCTTCTCATAAGATCATCCAGTTTTCTCTTCCTTAAGGTTGGATGTGAGTCATAGTGCTTTCTTTCCTTAGGATTAGATTCACTAGTGATGGAGCACGCCCTCCGTGACACCATCCTAGTTTTAAATTTTCAAATTTGATCCTCTATGAGAAGCAATGCTTCTTTCTCACAAGATTATCCAGTTTTCTCTTCCTTAAGGTTAGATGTGAGTCATGGTGCTTTCTTTCCTTAGGATAAGATTCACTAGTGATGGAGCAACCCTATATGGCACCATCCTAGTTTTAAATTTTCAAACCCAATCTTTTATGAGAAGTAATGCTTCCTTCTCACAAGATCATCCAATTTTCTCTTCCTTAACGTCAGATGTGAGTCATCGTGCTTTCTTTCCTTAGGATTAGATTCATTAGTGATGGAGCACGCCCTCTGTGGCACTATCCTAGTTTGAAGTTTTCAAACCCGATCTTCTATGAGAAGCATTGCTTCCTTCTTACAAGATCACCCAATTTTCTCTTCCTTAAGGTTAGATGTGAGTCATCATGCTCTCTTTCCTTAGGATTAGATTCACTAGTGATGGAGCACGCCCTCTGTGGAACCATCATAGTTTTAAATTTTCAAACCTGATCTTCTGTGAGAAGTAATGCTTCTTCTCACAAGATCATCCAATTTTCTCTTCCTTAAGGTTAGATGTGAGTCATTATGCTTTCTTTACTTAGGATTAGACTAACTAGTGATGGAGCATGCCCTCTGTGGCACCATCCTAGTTTTAAATTTTCAAACCTAATTTTTTGTGAGAAGTAATGCTTCCTTCTCACAAGATCATCCAGTTTTCTCTTCCTTAAGGACAAATATGATTCATCAAGCTTTCTCTCCGTAGGATTAGATCCTAGTGTTAAGCTTTCCCTTTATGAAACCATCCTAGTTTCCCTCCAGTTTTGATCCTTTGTGTGGAGCAAGCTTCCTCTCCACATGATCATCCTAGTTAATCTATATATTAGGTGTAAGTCTTCTATCAGCATCATATAGACCTAAGGTTGGGTGATGCCCTTCCTTAGACCTAAGGTTAGGTGATCCCTACCTTGGTTTCCTAGTTAATCTATTTATTAGGAGTAAGTCTTCTATCAGCATCCTATAGACCTAAGGTTGGGTGATTCCCTTCCTTAGACCCAAAGTTTGGTGATCCCTACCTTGGTTTCCTAGTTAATTTGTTTATTAGGAGTAAGTCTTCTATCAGCATCCTATAGACCTAAGGTTGGGTGATGCCCTTCCTTAGACCCAAGGTTAGGTGATCCCTACCTTGGTTTCTCAGTTAATATATCTATTAAGAGTAAGTTTTATATCAGCAACTTATAGACCTAAGGTTGGGTGATGCCATTCCTTTAACCCAAGGTTAGGTGATCCCTACATTGGTTTCCTAGTTAATTTGTTTATTAGGAGTATATATTCTATTAGCATTCTATAGACCTAAGTTTGGGTGATGCCCTTCCTTAGACCCAAGGTTAGGTGATCCCTATATTGGTTTCTCAATTAATCTAACTATTAGGAGTAAGTCTTCTATAAACATCCTATAGACTTAAGGTTGGGTGATGCCCTTCCTTAGACCCAAGGTTAGGTGATCCCTACCTTGGTTTCCTAGTTAATCTGTCTATTAGGACTAAGTCTTCTATCAGCATCCTATAGACCTAAGGTTGGGTGATACCCTTCCTTAGACCCAAGGTTAGGTTATCCCTACCTTATTTTCCTAATTAATCTCTCTATTAGGAGTAAGTCTTCTATCAATATCCTATAGACCTAAGGTTGGGTGATGCCCTTACTTAGACCCAAGGTTAGGTGACCCCTACCTTGGTTTCCCAATTAATCTGTCTGATAGGAGTAAACCTTATATCAATAACCTATAGACCTAATGTTAGGTGATGCCCTTCCTTAGACTTCAAAAATCCTATTCAAACTTTTCATTCAGTCAACGCTAATATGTGTAGCAGAAGTTCCTTCAACTACACATATTGCGGGTTCATTTATTGACCTCATTTTTATATGATGTCACCTTAACCCCTTCCTGGATCTTAGACCCTAGGATCCTTCTAGATTCTAGACCCTAGAATTTCTCTTACGACCAATCCAGACTTCAAATCAATCTTGACCTTAAGCCAATCAAGACCTTAGTTTAATTCACACCTTAATCAAAATCCAAACTCTAATTCATGAAAGTTTGTTAGGGATGTTAGGCCCTATAAACTAGTCTCGAGGCTAACCAAGAGGGGGGGGTCATGAAAGTTTGTTAGGGATGTTAGGCCCTATAAACTAGTCTCGAGGCTAACCAAGAGGGGGGGGTGAATTGGTATTTAAAAAAAAAATTCTTTAAAACCAAGAACAAATATCACAAACTAAAGTCACCACAGAAAAATAAGTGCAAAAAATTAAAGTGTGGAAGCAGTAAAAAGAACACAAGGGTTTATAATGGTTTGGTCAACTTGACCTACGTCAACTCTCCGGAGGTGCCCTCCGAGTATTGCACTACCAACGTGACTCTCCTTTAGCCCCCACAGCTAGGCGGAGAAGCCTTTACAAAACACCTCCTTTTTGCCACCCCCGTCAAGGCAGAGAACCCCACTCCTTTTGCTTCTTCCTGAAGCAGGCAGAGAACCTTGATCGATCGTTGAAGCTTACCTCTCCCAACCCTTCCAAGGACAACAGACTCTAGGGAAGAAGAAGTGGAACAATGCTTGGAGCAACCCTTATGAACTCCCTCACAAGCTCCCCCTCACAAGATCCTCTCTCTCTCTCTCTCTCTCTCTCTCTCTCCTTTAGGTTTTCTCAGGTCAAGACATCAGCCAAAGATGTTGAAAAATATTGAACAATAGCTCTTAAATAGAAGATCTGCAAAGGAGCTTAATAAATGCAAGTTGCCGACTTTATCATCCAGGACGATAATAATATCATCCTGTACGATCAGTTCAAATCTCAGATGATCGACCACAACACCGCTCTGAAAATGAACTGGATGATTAAAAATTGGCTTATTCGTCCCGGCCGATCTCACGATCGTCCTGGACGATCAGTTCAAATCAGAGGAAAATCGTCCAGAGCATCGCCATGAATTCGAGCTATTTGATCCTGATCGGCCAGATCATCACCCTGAATTTGTGCTGGCCAATATTTATCGTCCAGGAGAAACTAAGGGTTTTTGAATATATTATCCCAGTCAATCCCGCAATTGTCCAGGATGATGTGATCACATCAATTCATCCTTAATTGCTTCCTTGATTGCCGGATCAATTTAGGCATAATTGTACAATATCGTCCAGGCTGATCTCATGATCGTCCAGGCCGATTTCCAAAAATACAGATTACTTAAATTGATCATGGTGGCTATTTCTTTCTATTTTGAGCATATCGTCCTGTCTGATAAATGTATCATCCAGGATGATCAGTTAATTACAGCTGCCTTAACTAAGAAATCCTGATTAGAACTTCTGCTTTGAACTCAATCGTCCATGCTGATATAAATATCGTCCAGGACGATGGGAGTAAAAACAGAAATTCAAAATCTCTCAAGTGTGTGCGTGTAGGGTTACTTAACATCAATCACTTCAAACATTTACAATTGACTCAAGAAAAGGAAAAAGGAAAATTATAGACTGACTCAACCCTAATCTACCCAGTCTTGAGCTGATTCCGTTTTCCGTCTAATCTTTGAATCCTAAAAATGTCAGTAGTAAAAGGTAGTAAAAAAGAAGCAAGAGTGTTTGCTAATCATCAAAACATAATCCATGAAACCGAATTTGCAACAATTCAAACATTTATCTTGCTTTTAATTCAACTTCAATTCTATCCTATCACTTATGATCATCCTAAATGATCATAAATGATATGGATAATTCAAATTCAATCATCCATACTCAAAAACCAGTTGAAATTCAGAATTTTAAACCAAAATTCAAGAATAAAAGGCTAAGTCTTGAAAGCCTTTTTCATTGAATTTTCAAACACTTCGAAACCCAGTCAAATGACCTATGATTCAAATTCTATCAATTACATATTGATAGGACATGTCTCTAGAGGCAACCCTCCAAGTTTGAGCCTATTCTGAGGTTCTAATCCTAGAAATTGAATTAAAATCTAAATGCTATAAATCCTTCAAATATTTACAACCTATGCCACAGGACTTGCTACCTAGTTGATTTTGACCTTGGAGATTTATGCAAAGCCTCCAATCACTTCCAGACCCTTAATCCTGACTCATTGAACATTAAACTGTATTTTATTAGACCCATTTTGACCCCGGTTGACCCAGGAGTCAAAATGACCAAAATACCACGTAGGGTTTTGAATTCTCATTCTAAACCAAATGATCCCCAAATTGCTTGGAACCACATTCAACAATTTTTAAATATCAAATCAAACCTATTGGCCTCAAATCTAAACCCTGGGTTAACCTGGTGGACCAGGTCAACCTAGGTTGACCAAACATGCCCTTTAGGGTTGAAATAATCATTTTGTCCAATTTGACTTTTCTAGACATTGTGACCACCTCCATTGGTCTCTAAATATCATTTCAAACTTGTTGAACCCAAGCCTAGACCCTGGAGCAATTTGGTTGACTAAATCAACCAAGGTTGACCTAATATTCCCTTGAGGGTTTAAATGGGTCATTCAAACCCATTTAACCATTTTAAACCATTTAAACTCTTAAACCCACTCCAATTCTTGATTCAAATATATTCAAACTTGTGAGGGGTTAAATCATATTTGATTTTACTTGGTTAAACCATCAAGTTTGCTCAAAACTTCTATGGTTTGGTCCTACCACCATATACACCTTATCAAACCTATCTTAAGCTTTAACCCAATCACATATCATGGCTCAAGTACATCTAAGCTCAATATGAGCTAAGTCATAACCATGATTGGTTAGATCAAGATAACTTATTTTGACTTGGTCAAGCCTCCTTCATACATGTGTATATATTCGTACCCATTGTAATTAAACCTTTCAAACCTTAAAGACCATTCAATCCTATTCAAATGCATACTTTAAACATCCCTAAACCTATCATGAGTCATATCATGGGGTTTTAATCAAGCCATGGTTGTTTGACCAAGTCAACTCTTTATAATTTGGTCAAACTTTCCTTCATGCATATGTATGCATTCAACCCTTTATCTTTTAGATTCAAGCTCCTTCCAACCAGCTCAAACCTACTTCCTCCATGCTACCTCATTAGTCAAAGGCATAGTTGACTTGTCAAAGTAGTCAACAAAGTCAAATTACATGCTTAGGTGGATTTGCCACCGTGTCAAGCAAAAGCCAACTAATAATCCATACTCTCATGCATTTTGGTGGCTGGAAGAGATACATGGCGGTATCCTAGGGCTCATCTCATGTATTAATAAGGGCTAGCAATCGTAGGTTAGGCTAGCCATGCTTTACTCAACTCAAATCCTTGGAATCTTCTCCAACCATCCAAATTGATCAATTCTAGCAAACTCTATCCCATCCCTACTCTACCTCAACTCCTCCATCTATAAATAAGGCCCCCACAGCCATTGAAATGGTTGTTTAAAGTCTTGAGAGCCCAAATTGAGAAGAGATAGAGAGAAAGAGAGAGAAAGGCTAATTGTTGTAGCAGAATTTGATCCAGCCGTTAAAAGATCTTAGACCCTTGAAAGGGGTTGTAGAGGATTTCAATACCTTTCGAACAAGCTCAAGATCATAAAAATACATCCACATGATTATAATATATCTTTACTTTTCTCTTAAATGTTAATTTGAAACTGTAGCAAATCTACAACACATGAATCCTCCAAACTTCAAGTTTTGGGAGATTAGGCTTCTATAAATATGTGTTTCAAATTTCATCCAATTTGGATGATTACTTTGAAAGTTATGGCTAATTAAAGTTTCAGTTCAATTTTAAACTGTTGAATTTGGCTCAACCAGGCCATACAATTGTGCCATATGCACGATCAGACATCTTGGGCAGCTCCGGACATCATGTTTTGTCCGACAATCCAAACATCGAATGTAGTCCTAGACCACGGGCTATGGCGTGGCGCGTTGTGCTTATGACACGTGTTCCACTGTTGAATTTTAGTCAAATTGAATTAAAAATTCAAATTAAATAGCCAGAACTTCCAAAATTCATAGAAAATCTATTTCTTTACCAAAGTTTGTGTTTTTGAGCTCACTGGAAAGTTCTTGAGCCCAAATATTTATTAAAGTTAAAATTTTAGTGTTTTGATGATCGAATTATGAGTTATTTTATGTTGTTTCAAATATATTTTTAGCAATTTTCTCATAATCTTGTCTTCAATTTGAGCCCACATTTTGGTGATATATTTTTGAACATCTTAGGCATCACGTGTAAAATTCTTAGGATCAGATGTTCAAAGGATTTATGTGATGTGAATTTTCAAAGTAATATGTCTATTTTGACCAAAATTTTTAAAAATTCACAACTCTTCAAATTCTTAGAATTAGTTTGTATAATTTATGTGGTGTTCTTGCATATGTTTGAGGGTTAGATGACAAATATTTCAATCTCTTTTAACACGAGAGAAACCATTAAGGATAATAATTAAAGACATGTTTAGAAAACTTAGAAAAATTTTTGTAATTAGGATACATATCATTTTGACACAAAACATTAAACACTTAAACTTGATGACACATACAGCCCGTAGAATTTTTCTCACTAGTTTTAAAATTCATTAAGTCTCTTAGTTGATTTTATTAATCTTAAACCCTTAATTAAGCATTAAACCTTCTAAAAATTACAATAAATCAAATTTAAATCCAAAAAATACACATAATACCTTAAACTGGCAAGAATTCAATTCATAATCAATGAAACTTTAAAGCATTTTGATTTGGCAGCTAAGCTGAACTTAATTTAATTTTAAGTGAAATTAAATATTTAATTTTAAGTGAAATTAAATATTTAATTTCACTTAATTAATAAAAAAGAATTAAAAATTCCATAAAATTCTCAAACACTTGGTAATCTCTTATTAGGTCATTCTTGAACTTTTGAGTTGATTTGAAGGAGTTTGAAATTCATTTGGAGCAAAATTAGTAAAGCCCCCTTAATTGAATCAATTTAAAAAATTCAATAATTGACAAACTTTGAAAAATCATAATTAATTCCAAAAAATTCTAAATTGAATAAACTCAAAGGCACTCAACTCAATATAAAATCTAGTATTTATCAACAATATCAAATCTTCAAAAATAAGTCAAAGTCAAAAAGTCAACAAAACGGCCAACTTAAGTCAAAATTAAGTCAAATCCTCAAACCTTCATAATAAAATGTAGAAAAATCTAAATCAAGCAAACTTAGTGTCTAACAACTCATCTTAAGGTGCATTATATTATAAAAATACTAACTTTCTAGAAATCACTCTTAATTAAAAAAATCAACTTTTGATCGCTTAATTAAATGATTAAAATAATCCAGAAAATTCTTAAATCTCAAAAATCACTTTATAATTTTAAAAATCTTTAATCAACCTTAAAACTAGCAAAAAAAATTGAATTAAAGTTTATTAACCTTCAAATCTTAATCATATCAAATCATTTAATCATAATGGTTACTGCTAGGTAACCGATGCATACGAGGCTATTAGCTTAGCCCCAAGGAAGTTGAAATAAACTTCTCGGCCTCAATGAGAAATAAAGGTGATAATCAATAACACTTTAAAATTATTTTTAAGCCATTAATACTTAAATTCAAACTTAAATTCCTTAAGCCTTTCAACGAACCAGAACCTTAAGCAACTTTAACCAATTGCCCTATATAGGACATATCAAACCCACATAGTCTACCTCACACACTTTAGATGGTTTATAGGATAACCAACTCAAGTGCTAGGTTAGATCGGTGTTTAATATTCTACAGCTATGTGCTGAGTTTTCCATGGTTTTCAATGCATGATGTTTACTTGCTTAGAATTAATTAATTATTTATTTATTTACTGCACACTGTGTTGTGATTGATTGGGCATTTAAATTTTAAATATATCAACTGTTTGGGATATTTAATTATTGATTATTAGGATAACCCTACAGGTGTCATGTATAAATTTTTTTATTTTTGAAATGTAATTTGATTTCAAGCATTGAGTTGTACTTTAAAGTGATAATTTGAGAATGAGATAACATTTAATTTGGAATCCAAAGATGATGGGACATCCCTTAGGGGAGAGTCCCTTTCCATTTGGAATTCCAAATTAGGATGATCTTAAAATATCAAAGAGGAAAGATAACACACCATGCAAGGGAGAGTTTCTTTTCATTTAGATATCCGGACCTGACGATCCAAGGAGTTGCAGAAGAACGAAGAAGTGAAGATTGAGAAGAGTCCCAAATCTTAAAGTCACTTGAGTCTTAGGAGTAGAATCCGGGTTATTGTCAGTGGTGCCCAACCACTTTATTTTTTCTACAGACCTTGGTTTATAATATTAAGTAGCACTTGCCACATGGATATTTAATTTGAGCAATTAATTAATTTAATTTATTTTGTAGTAGAATTACTTCTATTTTTAGTCTTTTTACTTGCATGCCGTATTTATTTTGGCCTTGAATCCGATCGTAGGCTCATAAGGACTTGTTTAGAACTATTTATACTTAAACAAAAAATAAAACTTTAAAGACAACATAAGAAATCTAACGAATTTAAAAGTAAGTCCGGGATCGTCCGGAGTTCTTATTTAATAACTATTTCATTTTCTTTCCTTTTGCTTGGTACCTCCCTGCCTATCGGTTCTGGCAGACTACCTGGCCTATGAGGGTGCATATCTGTAAATGGGAATTTGTGCATATTTAGGATAAAACCTTTTTTAAGCCTTTTTAAAACTTCTTCATTTCAAATTTAAGCATTTAATCGAGTCAATTATCATGCATTGTATTAGATACAAATTTAAAAGAGTCTAAACTGTAATTGCATTTATTTAGACATCAAATACTCGACATAAGTCAAAGGGCCAATTAGGATCTGCTCTAAATGTTGGCCCTACTTTCAAAAACCTTTCTTAAATAATGTCCCTACCATTCTACCTTAATTAACCTGATACATGATTTTAAAGCACCTAGGTGTTTAGCTGGCTCCCTAATCCTAGCTAGAATAAATCTAGATTTGCATTGTACTAGCTAGGTTCAAGTCACTAATTTTCAGTACCAACTTTAAACTTAGTTTCTGAGGCTAGCTTTGGCTAAAGACCTCAACATTTGGGAATTAAATCCTAACTTTCTAATAAATTGATCATTCAAACTAAACATTTCTTTTAATCAAATTTAAGCCCAACACTTAGGATAAACTGTGGCACTTCTGAATTGTTTCAGAATCCCAAGTGCCTTCTATCCTTCCTTCTTTGACTCCAGAAATAAGTGTTCAATTTTGAACTATTCCTAATTGGAATTTCCAACATCACCCCCTTTGATATCAAACTTTGAAATCTTAAATAAAATTTTTACTGCTATTTTAATCGAGAGTATTCGTAGGAAACTCTGATTTCCTATGATATAATTAACTACAAGGGCTTGCGCTTGTAGGAGATTTAGAAACCCAGACCAAATTTTCAAAATCAAAATTTTCAAAACCTTTAGTTAATTATTTTTGGGAAAATTCAAAATTCAAGGATCATTATCATCATTTTCAAATGATCAGTAGTGATTGATAACTTCTTTCCTCAAAGAGAGATATATTAATTACTATTATAATATTAATTATAAAATTAATGTTCTTTTTTCTAGATTAATGTAATCAAACACTCAATTAAATTTTATTTTGACCCTCCGGGTTTATATGTGATTCGCTCATGTGTTTGACTACGATAATCAGGATGAATGTAAAGTTTTATAATTTGAACCAATTATGGAATGATATTATCGCCTCTCATGGTGATATATTATTTATAATGAAGAGTTTGATTTAAAAACTAAAATATTAGAGTTTGATATTTTCCCAATGAAAATTAATATTTTTTAAAAATACACTTTTCAATCAAATAATCTTGCAACAAATTTTAATTAATATTTCTATAAAGAATAAGAATTTGCTAACATATAATTTTTTTGCTGATTTTTGATGTCATCCAGGGAGTTATCCAGGATGAATTTTAATCGGCTTAGCATCAATAAATATCCATTAGAAAGCCCTGCAGCCTATCATGAAATAAGTGAATTACCCACCCAATTCAATCTCCCCATCATGCCCAGCCCTTACCAATCTCCCCATCATTCCCCCCTCCTCCCAAGTAAGCCCCCCACCAATATCCTCAACAACTATACTTAATATTTTCTGCTCAAGTACTTTATTTTCTCTAAGAACAAATAAACAAATCCTTTCAGGATTACTGCATAAAAATCTTTTTTAAATTTGAAGGTAGGCTGAGTAGGAAGTTTAAACAACTAGTTGAAAGAATTGAGGTTATTGATGACAAGCTCAATAATTTCATTTCTTAGAGACAATTTATCCTAAAACAATAATCTGATTTCTCTTTCTCATCTTCCCATAAGAAAAAAATTATTCCCAATCCCCAAAGATATCAGATAAGCCTCCCCATATAACAGATATATCCCTCCCCCAGAACCATAAGATATCCCTCCTCTAGATAAACAAGATATCCCAACCATCCTTACTACAGAAAAAGCTAATTTCATCCAAGGAAAACAAGACATCACTTATGAGCTAGATGATATTAGAAAGTATTAAATAATAAATTATTAAAGGAAAATTAAATTAAATACTCATGTGAAGAAATTATCAGATATTTTTATCTCACCCCAAAATGAACCCATCCCAGATCAAAATAAAGCCATCCTAGTCGATGACATTGTACTAACTACTAAACTTGCAAATCAAATAGTGAATTGCAAAGGGATTGATAAGTTGAATTCAGAGGAGAGAAAATTTATGTATGAATGTTTTAAGACGTTCAATCAAAGGTAAACAATGAAACTGTTATAAACTAATAAAAGTTTTTGGTTATTCATATGTTCTGAGTATGCTGTGCGTATGTTCAGTATATATTGTGAGTATATTGTGTGTATTTTGTGTGTATGTTGTGCGTATGGTGTGTATATATTATGTATATGTTGTATGTTTTCTATTTGTATTTTATTTCTAATTTCTTCTTAAGTATTTTGTCCTGATTACTACATCATTTATGCTTTTGTTACGTTTAATTTTTTGTAGGGTCAAAACAATCTTTTAATGTGGGAACATTATTATTTTTTGATCTGAAATTGATGAATTATTACCCAATCTATATTTAGGTAATGATCATGTAGATGTCTTCCCCATTTTGTTATGTGAGAGGTGTAAACTTATGCCTAACAAGTATTATAAATTTTTAAACATCTAGCCAGTATATTGGGTTAGTATTTGGTTTTAACACTAATTATAATTATTATAGCTATTTCATTTTACATTTTTTTATATTTACTTTTTACAGAATTACAAAGGAATGATGAAATTGTCCAAATTGTATACAACCATTAACTGTTATTACTGTTAAGTCATGCAACATCTTACTTCAACCAATCATTGAGTCCTTGCATTGGACTCTTCTAGTTGGGTTGCTGAATGAACATAAGTGGCAATTTTATGATTATTTTCCCAACACCTCGCATAGATATGTTGTTTCAAAAATCATAAGTGTGTGAGATCAACACTTAAAATGTTCAAAATTTAAAGAACTAATTTTTACTCTTTATTCTTTAGATTAGAAGCCTATTTATTAGAGTGTAACTAGCTTTCGATAGTGATATAAAAAATGGAAGATTTCTACAATAAATAGTGTGCCAATTCAGGCCAATTATGCAGATTGTGGAATGTTTGTCTATAAATACATGAAAAGGATCTATCTTGATGGCATCACACTACATATACTAATAGTAAAAATTGACAAGAAGAAATATCAAAGTATAGGGTGGAATTCGCACATGAACTTTTTTGTGAATAACTAAGTAAAATTTGATAAATTTTTATTCATAGTTTTATTTATAATTGTTGATATTACTGTACATTAATGTATATAGTTTAAATTTATTTTTGGTGCATATTTTTTATTAATCTTAAATTTTTTTCCTACTCTTTTAAATATGCATATGCACAAAGAATACACATATCATACATAGAGAATATGCATACCATATGTAGAGAATACGTATAACGTACATATTGAATACATATATCATACATATAGAATACGTATACCGTATGCAAAAAAATGCATATATCATATGCAAAGAATACGCCTATCTTATGCAGAGAATACGCATATCGTATGCAAAGAATTTATGAATAAGAGATTTTAATAAGTGATAAAATGTTACATAAAAATTTTCTAAAAACAATTATAACCAAAATATTCCCTTATAAAACAATTACAAGAGAACCTATGTATATTCAATGAAAAAATGGAAGATAAAAAAACTTTTAGGAAGGGGTCATGGTGCCTTGCTTTCTTATGGAGTCATGATTATGCAAATAAAAGTAATACAACCTCAAAAAAGGAAAGATTTTTTTACTTCAGAACAAAGTCTAAGGCTACTATTAGTTTGTGATTCTTTTGAGGATGATGATTAACTAAGTAGATTGTAAAATTGTAAGAATAAAAAACTAATAAAAGAATCAGACTTAGTTCTAAAGTTAAAAATCTTTTCTTTTTCTAAGGTTGCATTTCCTTTATTTGCATAATCTTGAGAATCCTAAGCCAACCTTTATGTGTTCCCCACTTTATATAAAAAATTGAACTAGCCAGAGAAAGCAATAAAAGCAGTTAATAAAGGCTCATAAAACTTCAACTAGCCATCTCAAGCATATCTGCCACCCTTTAGTCCATAGCTAACAAAAAAATATTACACATGCTAGGGCGCCCATATTTTAACTTATTGTAATAAATAGATTATTTTCTATCAAAGCTTTAACTATTTTAATAATTTTTTTAAAAGATATAAAATTACACATTAATATGTTCAAAGGGCTTAAGATTTTTAGTGACTAGTATTTAAAATTGAGTAATAAGGAATATGATCAATGGTTATTTAATTTTGTGTTAAGTTTGAATTTTATGTAACAAATGGATTATTTTGTATGAAAGATTAGACTTTTTAAATGATTTTTTAAAATTATTCAAAATTATGCATTAAATACGCACATGATTCTTAGCCCGTATGCATAATATGTGCACAATATACACACAACATACGCATAACATATAGTGTCATTTTGATCATTTCGGATTAGTTAATGGGATCTTTTTTATTACTTAAGGTTAATAATTTTATGTTTTAAGGTTATTTTATTTTATTGTTGAAGAATATATTTTTTGTATTTAGTTTTTTTATTTTTAAGAGTTATGCCATTGTAGTCATTATTGATTTTAGTTTTTAATGTTAAAGTATAGTAATATGTTCAAATGGCTTAGGATTGATGGTGACTAGTATTTAAGGCTGAATAATAAGGAATATGGTCAATGATTTGTTTATTTTGTTTTATATTTGAACTTTATGTAACAATTGGATTATTTTGTATGAAAGCTTGGACTTTTTTTAATGATTTTTTTTAAAATATTCAAAATTATGCATTAAATACGCACAAGATATGAATCCCTTACACTCAACATACGCACAAAATACTCATTCATTCTGATTATTTAAGATTAGTTAATGGGATCTTTTTTGTTACTTAATGTTGATAATTTTATGTTTTAAGATTATTTGCATTTTATTGTTGAAGAATTTTTTTTTTGTATTTAGTTTTTTATTTTTAGGAGTTAAGCCATTATTATTTTTAGTTTTTAGTGTTAAAGTATAGGAATATGTTCAAAGAGCTTAGGATTGATGGTGACTAGTATTTAAGGTTGAATTATATGGAATAAGATCAATGGTTTTTTTTTTTACACTCAAGATACGCATCTTGTTCGCTCATCATACACACAACATACACATTCATTTTGATTATTTAGGATTAGTTAATGGGATCTTTTTTGTTACTTAAGGTTGATAATTTTATATTTTTTTGTTGAAGAATATATTTTTTGTATTTAGTTTTTTATTTTTAGGAGTTATGCCATAGTAGTCATTATTATTTTTAGGTTTTAGTTTTAAAGTATAGGAATATATTTAAAGGGCATAAGATTCTTGGTAACTAGTATTTAAGGTTGAGTAATAAGAATAAGATCATTGGGTTTTTTTTTTTTGGTTTTATGTTTGAACTTTATATAACAAATGGATTATTTTGTATGAAAGGTTGGACTTTTTTAATGATTTTTTTAATTATTCAAAATTACGCATTGAATATGCACTATATACACATTCATTTTGATTAATTTGGAATAATTAATGGGATTTTTTTGTTACTTAAGGTTGATATTTTTATGTTTTAAGGTTAGTTGTATTTTATTAATGAAGAATATATTTTTTGTATTTAGTTTTTTATTTTTAGGAATTATGCCATAGTAGTCATTGTTGTTTTTAGTTTTTAGTGTTAAAGTATAGGAATATGTTTAAAGGTCTTTTGATTGATGGTGACTAGTATTTAAGGTAGAATAATAAGGAATAAGATCAATTTTATTTTATTTTATTTTTTTGTTTTAACTTTATGTACAAATGGATTATTTCGTATGAAAGCTTGGACTTTTTTTAATGATTTTTTAAAATTATTCAAAATTATGCATTAAATACACACAGGATACATATCCTGTATATACAACATACGCAGAACATTATGCATATATTACACAGAACAAAGGAATATGTTATGCAGAACATACGTAGAGGGTAAACAATTCATTTGCACAACATACATATATATTACACATAATTTACGATCAAAATATGCTGAACATACGCATAAATTAGGCACAAAATATTGACAATCATCCTAATATACAAATGTACTTATTTTATTTACATTATTATTTTAAAAATTCATAGTCACAATAATATACTTATTACATTATAGATTATCATATTCATGAACTTTGTTAGTTGAATTCTAATGGGTCTGTGAGTTAAGAATTCTTCTATAAAGCATTATGACATGCTTTTGAAATTGATCTTCTTAGTTGATGGTTTTCTAATGGGTATGCGAGTTATGAAATCCTCTTTAAAGCATTCGAGTATACCTATGAAATTAAAATGCTAAGATGATGTTTGATTAGAGTGTGCGCCATTTATGAATTCCTCTGTAAAGCATTTGGTCATTACTATAAAAATACACTGTTGAGCTGACGGCTGATTGGAGGATGCACTGGATATGAAATCCTCTGTAAAGCATTCAATAATTGCTGTGAAATTACATTGTTGAGCTGATGGGTAAATGGAGGGTGCATCGGTTATGAATTTCTCTATAAAGGATTTGGGCATTCCTTTGAAATTACACTGCAGAGCTGATGGCTGACTGGAGGGTACCCCGGTGGTGAACACATTTATGATGTCTTTTTCCTTCATGAGTGATTTTCTTGTTAATAAAACTTAATCACAAGAAAACTCAGTTAATATATATATTAATTTATAATGAAACAAAATTAGACATGAACTTAAATCATACTCTTCCGCTTTTTCTTTTCTTAGTGGCTTTTTAGCCTTGCATTTGATATGCCTTTATGCCTACGCTTTATAGGATCTTTCACTTTTGCAATGCCAACTTGTGGAAACTTGTGATTTTTTTTCCTTCCCATTAAGAATCAAATCTATATTTTTAGACATAACCTTAATTGCAGCCAACATGTATTGTTCAACCTCCTTATTCAGCTATGCTCGTATGCTAATTTGAAACGTAAACCTGCTGATATGGTTTATGAATATAAATTTACTACTAGCTTCATAATTATTATGAGCATATCCTTTTAATTTTTAGCCAAAATATATATCTTTTCTAGCTCTTGCTGACCACCGCATCAGTAGGCACTTCTCAAGAATTTCCATAATATCCATCTGCCTTAAAACTCTTATGTAGTGAGAACATAATAAACCTATCATTTCAAACTTCCTACAAGTGCATTGAATGCTTCCGTCTTGTGCATCAAAATCAACAACCCAAGGATTAGAATGATCCTTTTTCTCTGTGCATCAGACAAAAAACTTTGAAGAATAACAAGACACAATAAAATTTTACAGCTTGTTTTAATATTGGGTTGCTTTTTATTACAAGTTCTATTTCAGATTGGTTGCATTTATAATCCTCATCATGTTCATTCCGATGCTAATTCCTTATCACCTTCTCTAAACCTAGAAAACAATCGGTTATAAAACTTGTGGGCTTAGAAATGCCATGAAAAATATTATTATCAGGCTCACTACGTTGTGTGAATAGAATGTCCATGTTAAAATAATCCTTATGAATGCAATAGACCATTTATTCCTTATTTTATAAAGATCCTCCAACCACTTATGATTATGGAGGTTCCCTTATGTAATCATTTCATATCATGTTTTCTCAAACTCCTCAGAATCACATTTGCTCAAATGCTTATGGAAAAGGCCTTTGACTTTGTTGTTGCTATTGATGCAATTCACTTTTGATGGTGCTTTTTTACGGATTTTCTATTGGCACAATCTATGGCCAGTGTGTGGTAATGCAACTTCTAAAGCCCTTGCCATTTCATGGTCTTGATCGATAAAAATTGTTTTTGGATGTTTATCACTCATTATTCATACAAAAGTTGTAAATAGCCACATAAATGATTCAATCATATCTTTTGATAAGAAAGCCACCCAGGCAAAATATTTTGACAATGATTATTGACCCTGACTAATGGTGCACATACCAAATTCTACATATTAAGTCTATAACTAGTATAAAAAATTACTACATCACTAAAGCAATCATAATCTATCATACCAATCCCATCAACCAAAAAAAAAAAAATTAACAATATATCAAATTTATCAAATTGGACATCCCAAGCAAACATATTGTCATCAACTTGACAATCTTTGAATAACTAAATCAAAGAATTAGTGTCCCTAATTTTAATCTTTGCTCTTTTTGAATAATGTTGTACTTATCCCTCTTATAGAATCCAATGTTCTGGACACTTCCAACTTCATCAATAAAGTAGGTATATACATCAATAGTTCTTATCCCGGCTTCTGTCATTGATTTAAGAACTAAAGCTTTAATATCGCACACATTCCTACATGATATAAGAAGATGCCAGTCTTCTGGCCCATACATATCATGATTGTGGTTTTCAATAAAAAATTTCACCTTCTAATATCCAGCGTCATCCTCTGTAAACTTAATCATTGCTAGACAACCTGTTATGATGTCTGGTTTTTTATATTTAAATTAAAAATTAAGATTAAACATCTTCTTGAAACCAACTTTTAAACAAATAAAGTCATTGGATTTAATTTTTCTAGAATTTGGCTAGTAACTATGATGATCTTTGCGAACACTAACCAACCTTATGGGCATCATTATAGTAAGCCTCCTATGCCTCTTTCTTATTCTCATAAACATCTTGATAAATAAGTAATAAATAAGAAAAATATAATTATTAAATAAGAAAAAAACTACAAAGAGAAAAATAAACAAATTACTTAGAAAAGAAGCAAAAAATAATCATAAAATGCACACAAAATACTCAAAAAATATGCACAAAATACGCACAAAATACTCATAAAATACTCATAAAATATGCACAAAATACGAATAAAATATGCACATAAAATGCACAAAATACACATTTGGTACTTTCAATATGCTTTCACCACTTTTTAGTGCATTTAAATACTTTATTTATTATTTCACCGCTTTTATTGCTTTCATTATGTTGGTATACCTGTATCACTACTATTTGATTATGTAATGTATTAATGGTTCATTTATTACTAGTTTGGCCAATTTTATTGCTATATCGACCATCGTCTATATATAAGCTGGTTCGTGATTTACATTTACACTTACCTGTTATGGAGTGTAGTTTGTGTTATGTGAGATTTAAGTACCTACTTTGTTGCTACCACCTTATGGATTTTTTAAAGCATGTACTCAAATTTAGCAAATATTGAGTGCTTTTTGTATTGCCGCCACTTTACTTGCACTATCATGAGTTTATTTTGTAAGCCAAAATGGTATCAAGCACTCTTGCCATCATGTAAACATCAGAATCATGTAAAGAGTGATTGATATTATTTTGTCTTACAATATAATGGCGACAATGCAAAATACACTCGATATTTACTTTAACTACTCTTTCATTGCGCTATAATTGTATTTTCACTATGCTTTCGTATGAATCAAATATGCATAAAATAGAGGTATTTAAACTTTTCTGATAAATTGAAGCTTACATTCCTAAATTTATCTTTCCTTCTAGCTGCACTTCTTTGAACTATTCTACTTCTTCGACATCATCATACTTGTTTTCGGCCCTCGCGTCCACTGAGACTATCATCTGGTTGTAAAAAGAAATGTTCTCCTCCAGATCAATCTTCATTTTCACCGACATTTTTCTTTGTTCTTACTTTCTTAGCTTGCCCCAAAATTTTTGCTAAACCTTATATAATGAGGAGCTTCATAGCTAAAATCTCCAAAAAAGGAATGGCAACCCTAATTTGAACTGTATTCAAATTTTCTATGAGGATGGAGGGGTTTACACATTGAAGCCATGTCAGAATTCCACTAAGAAATCCATGTTAGCAATTGCCACATAGGCTATTGACGGGTCACAATTTTGTTGGCGTTTGAATGCAAAGCAACATTCGGATTCCACACCGAATAATTTCTCATATGATCGAGGACAAAGTTTTCTGCGGGAGTCTGGATGTGCTACTGAACTTGATTAACACATATTTTTTTGACTAAATTTATTTTGTGCATCCACTTAGATTTTTTAATAATGTGTGACTCCATGACTCGGCACAACTATTTTAAATGATAGTCATTAAAAAAACTTGCGACTAGTTCTCAAAGTTTAGGATTTTCATCAAATAAAGCATTTTTGTAGATCGTCCCAAAATTTTAGAGGAACCGTTGAAGAAGATAGGGACTATTTTGGATGACATTTAATTATATTATGAGATGATATGCCCATAAGATGTAGATGTTGTGAATTTGGATTCAGGAATTATAATTTTGATGATAGAAAACATTTCTGACACTTCTATTTTTCTACGACTGCCTTGTCTACTAACATTTTAGGTCTATAAGGCTAATTTAAAATCAAACCAGCTCAAGATTGGATAGAATAGGAGTGAGTCAGTCTATAAGTGCATGTCAAGGGTTTTTACCTTTTCTTGAGTCAATTGTAAGAAAGTGGGTCAGTATGCTAAGTAACCTTGTACACACACACTCAGGAAAAAATTATGTATGTGTTTAGAGTTTTTTATTTTTTATCACATCATCCAGGATGATTCCAAATCATCTTGGATGATTCCAAATCATCTTGGATGATCAATTAAAAACAAAAACCCTAATTAGGGCATCCTGGTTAAGGTAGTCGCAATTAAGTAAATTGTCTTAGACCATATTAGCATCGTCCTAGATGATAGACTCAAATCAGAAAGAATCAGCCGCTAGATCTTTTTAGGCATTTTTATTTTTGGACATCATCCTGGACAATGTAGTGTAATTATGCCTAAATTAATGTGGTAATTAAGGAAATAAATTAAGGTTTGATTGCTCAATCATATCATCTTAGACTATCTCAGGATCATCCGAGATGATCAGTTAAATAAAACTATAGTTTCTTCCTAGACGACCAGGGTGATGTTCTGGACAATCTATATTGATTTATACTAATCTCCGACACAATACAAAATCATCCTAGATGATTAGTTATTTTTTTTATCATCCAGACATATAATCAGGGTGATGTTCTAGACAATATTTCATTTTTTTGAACTAATCAATCAGGATGATCATGAAATCATCCTAGATGATTAGTTTAATTTTCCATCATCTAGATATACAATCAGGGCGATGTTCTCAACGATACTCAATGATTTTGAACTAATCGTATATAACTTTTTCCTATCATCCTGGATGATCAGAATAAATAAGTCCTTAAATCATTCTGACTCTCCTAGATTATCCTAGCTGATTGAGCTAAATTTATACTAATCGTACATGACGATCAATCGATCATCCTGGATAATATATGAAAGTTTGTTGCAATTAAGAGAAAATTTGAAGCTCTTCTATATAAGATCTCTTGTTTACCCTGGATTGTATCTTTTGCTGTTGTCCCAACCTAAGAGAGCCAAGAGGAGAGGGAGAGGTTGTATGAGAGAGAGAGATAGGATCTTATGAGGGGGAGTTTGTGAAGGGTTTCATAAAGGTTGCTCTAAGCAAGAATCTGAGTTGTCTTGTTTGATTGTCATCCCTAGTTCCTTGGAGGTTCAAGAGAGATCTACCTCAGCAATTGATCGAGGTTCTCTACCTGCTTTAGGAGGAAGTGAAAGGAGTTGTGTTCTCTGCCTGCTTCAGGAGGAAGTGAAAGGAGTTAGGTTCTCTGCCTCACCATAGTTTATAGAAGGGAGGTTTATACAGGTTTCTCCGCCTTGTTATGGAAGCAAAATGAGAGTCTATGAGTTTAGTGCAATACCCATATAAGAGGCTCCTGGGAGTGGACGTACAAGTTGATCAAACCACTATAAAATTATGTGTGTTCTTTCTTACTACTTTTTTGCATTTAATTTCCACACTTTGATTTTCTTGTGATGATTGTTAGTTTGGTTTAAGATTGTGATTTTTTTTTGAGAAATTTTTAAAACACCATTTCACCCACCCCCCCCTCTTAGTTACCCTCGGGCTAGTCATAAGGGCTAAACATCCCTAATGAGCTTTTAAGTGGTATTAGATCTGGATTCATAAAATATAGTTTTTGAAAACTTTTGAATTTTGATCCATGGCTAACTTCAGTAATCATAATATTGCGGAAGAGTATTTTATTTCCCGACTACCTTTATTTGATAGCATACCTTTTAATTTTTGGAAAACTTGCATGTCTACTTTTTTACAATCGATTGACTATTGCATGCAGATGCTTGTTAAGGATGATAAACCAATATTGCATGCATCACATAACTTTAAGAAGAAGCATCACTACTCAAATAGTATAGTAAACCTTTTTCCTGGTGTTAGATGTTTTTCATGTGGCATGCTAGGACACATTTTACACACTTGCACTGTCCAGCGTAGTGCATATTGGGTGTGGAGATCGAAATTGCATGGTTCACAACATATTATACATGCATTACATTTTTCTTTTCATAAGAAGGGACCCAAACTTGTTTGGGTTCCTAAATCTGACATTTTATGATTTTGTAGGTTTGCTCTTATAAAAGACATTATGAGAGTATGTGGTACCTGGACAGCGGATGCTCATGACACATGACTGGAGATGCCAACCAATTTATTTCGTTAGAGGCTAGGGCTGGAGGTATGGTCACTCTTGGAGATAACACCACCAGTAAATTGGTGGGCGCATGTATAATCAAAAACTCCAAGAACCTTTTGATTAAAAACATTTTGCTTACAGAGCACTGAATCACAACTTGCTAATCATCAGTCAGCTATGTGAATAGGGAATCATCATAAATGTTTTAGCAAATACATGCATTATTAGCTTGAATAGTAATACTGTTTTATAGGGAAAGTGGATTAATAATATTTACATGCTTGAATTAAATAACATTGAATATGCTGCTTTATTTTTCTTAAAAACTATCACTGATGAGTCTTGGTTATGGCACAGGAAGTTATATCATACCAGAAAATCCTTAGGAGAGTGACCCAAAAAGTCCTAGTTAGAGGTGTCTCTAAGCTTACTCTAAAGACCACCTGTGTGATGCCTGCCAACTAGGGAAGCAAGTCCAATCCTCTTTCCATTCCATTAAGGACATTAGCTCCTCTAGACCTTTAGAAGTCCTTCATATGGATTTATTTAGACCCATTAGCACTGCTAACTTAGGGGGGAAAGCTTATGGATTTATGATTATCAATGACTACTTAAGGTTTACTTGGATTAAATTTTTACTCATAAGAGTGAATCATTTGATGAGTTTAGATCATTCTCCACTTAGATTCAGAAAAAGCTAGGTTATAAAACCTTGACCATCCATAGCGACCATGGGGAAAGTTTGAAAGTGTGAGATTTGGAGACTTTTGTGGGATAAAGGGATTAACCATAACTTCTCAACTCCTAGGACCCCTCAGTAGATTAGGGTAGCTAAAAGAAAGAACATGACCTTAGTTGAGTCCGCTTGAGCCATGCTTGTTGAGTATTCACTTCCAAAATACTTTTGGGCTAAAGCGGTAAACACAACTTATTATGTGTTGATTAGGATGAATGTTAGAGCCAAAATAGATAAGACACCCTATGAGATCATTTAGGGTTGGACACCCAACCTTGCACACCTCCATGTCTTTGGCTGTAAGGTTTTCATTCTTAATAATGACAAGTCACCCTTACGAAAATTTGACCCAAAATATAATGATGTAGTATTCTTAGGATATTCAAGTGTGGGAAAATCCTTTAGGGTGTTTAACAAGAGGACATTTTTGGTGGAGGAGACTACTCATGTAGTGTTTGATGAATCTAATCTTAAGAAGTCTAGAGTTAAGGATGAAGATGAAGTTGAAGAGATTGCCCAAGGAGTTGATAATGTGGATAAGAGGGTAGCGCCCTAAAATACTTAAGGAGTAGGTGAGATTATTTAAGCAGTAAAAAATGTAAAAATGGAGGAAAGGGTATAACATACACACACTTTGCCTAGAGATTAAAGATATTCTTTGAGTCATCCTAAAGAACTAATCTTAGGAGACCCTTCTAAAGGTGTAAGAACTAGGCGTGGACTTAGGAAGGAAGTAAACCACTCAACCTTTATCTCAATGACTGAACCCAACAATATCAATCAAGCCTTGTCTGATGAGTTTTGGATCTTAATCATGCAAAAGGAATTAAACCAAATTGTTAGGAGTGATATTTGGGAGCATATAGAAAGACTAAAGGGATAAAGTGTAGTTTAAACCAAATGGGTCATTAAGAATAAGATGAATGATTCTAGTGTGGTGGTTAGGAATAAGGCGAGATTAGTGGCTAAGGGGTACAACCAAATAGAAGGAATTGATTTTTAGGAGACCTTTGTCCCTATAGCTAGATTGGAAGCCATTAGAGTGCTACTAGATTTTACCTGTTATAAGGGATTTAAGCTTTTCCAAATGGACGTTAAAAGTGCCTTTTTAAACCGGGTAATTAAAGATGATGTGTTTGTAAAGAAACCCTCAAGTTTTGAGAGTTCCCAATTTCCAAATCATATTTTTAAATTAAAAAAAGCCTTATATGAATTAAAATAGGCATTCAGAGCTTTATATGAGAGGCTTAGCACATTCCAACTAGAGAGAAAGGTTGTTAAGGGGAGCATAGACACTACCCTTTTTCTGAGGAAAGTAGGAGATGTGTTACTTATTATTTAGATCTATGTTGATGATATACTTTTTGAATATTCTGATAAAAAGCTTTGTGATGATATTTTTAAAATAATGAGTAAGGAGTTTAAGAAGAGTATAATGTGAGAGTTGTCCTACTTTTTGGGGTTTAGCATAAAACAATTGGATGATGAAACCTTTCTAAGTTAATCAAAGTACACAAATGACATCTTGAAGAAATATAAAATGGATAAAGAAAAGCTAATAAATACACCCTTGACCTCCAATATTCAGTTGGATAAAGACCTAAATGGAAAATTTATTGATTAAAAAAAGTATAGAGGAATGATTGGATCTTTACTTTACATGACTGCTAACCAACCTGATATAGTGTTTAGTGTTTGTCTCTATGCTAGATTTAAACCTGATCCTAAAGAATCCCACTTGATTATAGTTAAGAGAATTCTTAGATATCTCTTAGGGACCTAAAATTTAGGAATCTGGTATCCTAGGCATAACACTTCTTTTAAGATTATTGGATAATCTGATTTTGATTTTATAAGATGTAGGGTGGATAGAAAGAGCACTTCTGGGACTTGCTAATTCATGGGACAATCTTTAGTCTCCTGGTCCAGTCGAAAATAAAACTCTGTTACACTTTTCACTGTAGAAGCTGAGTATATTGCCTTAGGGAGTTTTGTGGCCCAAGTCTTTTGGTTTAAGAAACAAATTCTAGATTTAGGATTATCTGTAGGCATAATTTCAATCATTTGTGATAACACTAATTCTATCTGCATCTCTAAGGATCCTATCCAACATTTAAGGACCAAACATATTGATATAAGACATCACTTTATTAGAGACAATGTGACTAAAGGAGATATTGAGTTATATCATGTGACAATTAAGAATCAACTAGCTGACAACTTCACTAAACCACTGGCCTTCGATACATTCAGCAACTTAAGGAATAGATTGGGCGTGATTAACATAAATGCATGAACTTGATTCCTACTAAATTTTGATTTTTTTTTGGATATGTTGTTTGTTGTTTTCTTTTCTTTCAGTTGACTTTAGTTTTAGTTGTTTCTTTTTATTTTTCTTTTCATGTTTTCATTTTTGTCATTTTATTTTATTTTTTTCTTTTTTCTTTTTTATCACTACTGAAATGATAGTTTGTGCCTTATTTTTGTTTTTAAAAATTTGCAGTCAATGAATAACATGCCTAAATTAGTTAAAGGGAGAAATGCTGTTTATTATTTCCCTTTAACTTCTTTTAGCGGTGTAATTTTCTTTTCTAAACAAATTTCTATCTCAAATTAACAACTAGATTTTTTTGTTGAGATATTTTCTATCTTGCTACAGTAATCTATCTTATATAAATAATGTTTAAAGTTATTATATCAATTTCAAACTTTCGTAATCTTGTCGTTGTATATATCATATGATTTTGATTCTGCTTTGTAGTTTACTCTTTCTTATATTAGAGAGTGAGTTTTTTTTCTATAATATCTTGAAGATATTCTCACAACTAAGAGTATTTAAAAGTTTCAAATGGGATCTAACTTACAAAAATGACAAGGGCATAAAATGAGCCTCAAAAGATGGAAATCTAAAAAGTTACGCAATGACCACAAAAAAATTGAAAGATGCACAAAGTGTATAAGAAATCAAAAGAAGCACAAAGTATGCTAATCAATTTACAAGAGGCAAAAAACGAGCCCATAAAAAGCAAGCTTCCTTCTCTTTCAAACTTTTAAATTTTAGAAGAATTCATGTATCACTTGATATTTTCAAGGGCTTGTGTTCGAAATTCATGATTGTGACTAATTACTTTAATATATTATTCTATAAGATATTTTTTTGGAACCAAGTTTTGAACGGATCTCTTTTTCTTATCCAATTGATTTTTTTGAGTTAGATTTTTGTTTTCAAAAGATGGTTTGCCCTATGAGAAGTCCGAGCTAGGGCTAACAAGATCAGTTATTCTATCATTTTTTTGGATTTTGCTGATGTCAACTCATTGACTCTTATAAAATTTTAATTCAATCATATGGAGAATTTATTATATTCGTGCATTGATAAAAAAAACTTTTGTTTTATTCTTTTTGTTGTTGTTATCGTCTATTTTATTATTTTATTTTTTATCTTTTATTGTTGTTTTTCTTATTTTTGGGACTTTTCTGATCATCTCCATCCATCTCCAAAATTTTAATTTTTGGTCACATCATCCTGGACGATACATTCAATCTTCTCTTAACCTTCCATCTGATGGCTAATATGAATTTTCTATTTATGATCATACTGGACAATCAATTATCATCCTAGATGACTGATCATTTTATGCTTCAATTATTTTTTATCATCTTGGATGATCCTCCTCATCATGGATGATCTTCTCTTTTTTTTGGCTCAATTATTGGTGATCATGCTGTACGATCCACCTGTTCATCCTGGAAAATCCACGTGGCAAAGTCGTTACACGTTTTAAATTTGGTCGGTATGATCCATTACTATCGATCATCTTGGTCGACCCACCTAATCATCTTGGATGATATACTTTTTAAACGGTTGTCTGGCATAACCCCTTGGGACGATCACCTATGTCTTATCATCCTGGATGATGTCTGATTGTCCTCGATGATATAATCACCTTTTTGACCAATCATCCCAGACCCAATAATTTTACCTGATCGTCGTGGATGATTCCACAATCATCCTAGACGTTTGGTCCATTTCTTTATAAATAGTAGCCTTCAAACATTTTTTCACCCCAACTTCCTCCACTCCTCTGTGCTCTCACTCCTCTATTTTTCTTGTTCATGGTGGGTGGCAAGCAATCCTGAATGCGGGCTAAAAGCTCTTAAAGGGACAACATTGACCCTCATTTTACTGAGGTGACCGACCAAGCCGCCTACCTGTATTACAAGATATCCAAGATCACCTTATCCCGGACTGTCAATTCAGATTTCTTACCATATTATTGACCTTTTTGTTCACACTCCACTCACTTTCATCCTTACCTCTACCGTCCCTTTCAATTCTGAACTACTTTTTGAATTTTTTGCCAGCCTTCGAATCAACTCTTTATATAATGCACTTCAATCTTATGTCAATAACCATCCTGTTATGATCACTTATTAAGACTATCACGAGCTCCTTCAATTGACCACCACTAGAGACAAGCTTCACCTCTTGTCTCAAGAACCTGATTTTGACTAGGTTCTGGCCAATCACCTTTTGTGAAACATGTTTGTCTCCTATTATGATGGGGCGTCCAGCACCTTAGTCAAGGATGATAGGATAATCCAACATGTGCTTCAAACCTCTATTATTCCCAAAATTGGCGATTGTGTCCGCATCACTGCACTCCTTTCGATCACCACTTTCTACATCATGGCCCATCAAGAATTCAATACTACTAATCTTATTTTCGACTACATTGAGCACCTCACTAGCATTAGAGATCCAAGACACAGAAGGAAGCCAAACCTTACCTTATGACACATCATTGCCTATGTACTGGAATCCAAGTGCAACCTTCAATATTCTACCCCACCAAACTTTCAGTATGCTTTTTACACTAACAACTCTTTCCACGTTCTTCACAGTACTCATCTCCATTCAGAGTATGAGGAAGCTGATGGAGTTGAGGAGGAGAAGGCTCATGCACTTATTCCTGTACCTGCTCTACTTTGCTAGCACTCACAGATGGATCAGCTGGTGGAGCGGTTTAAACACTGGGAGGCTTGGTTTGACTCCTACATTGCTGTACAGGAGCAACAACATGCAGAGGATGTTGCTCAATTTGATTTGTACATCGCTCACCAGCAGCAGCAGCACGACCAGGACATGATCTATTTTGGGGAGTAGTTCACTACTCTTTCAAACTTCTTTCAGCATCTACCACCACCTCCTTCTAATTATCAGGGGCCATCCTACTTATAGATTGTTTTCTTATGTTATTTTTCTGTAATGTAGTTTGTTTCTTTTTGGTAGTTTTTGTAATGTTTTTTTCTTTTATAGTTCCCTCCTCCTTTTTGTGGTGTCAAAAGGGGAGTAGTGGTGGTGTTTTATGTTGTTTCATTATATTGTTTTTTTAGTGTTTATTTGTACCATCAATTTGTTTTTAGTAAAACTTAAACATCTTAATTCACATTATTTTTTATTGTGATATTTCAATTAAATTGCTTAAATTATTTTTTTTGCCATCATCAAAAGGGGGGAGATTAATGCAAATCTAAATTCAGAAATTATAATTTTGATGATAGCAAATATTTCTGATACTTCTATTTTTCTACGACTCTCTTGCCTACTAACATTTTAGGTCTACACGGCTAATTACAAATCAAGCCAGCTCAAGAATGGATAGACTAGGAGTGAGTCAGTCTTTAAGTGCATGTCATGGGTTTTTACCTTTTCTTTAGTCAATTGTAACAAAGTGGGTCCTAATGCTAAGTAATCTTGCACACACACACACACACACACACACACTTAGGGAAAAATTATGTCTGTGTTTAGAGTTTTTTATTTTTGATCACATCATCCAGGATGATCCCAAATCATTATGGATAATTAGTTAAAAATAGAAAACCTAATTAGGAAATCTTGGTTAAGGCAGCCGCAATTATGCAAATCATCCTAGACGATGTTAGAGTCGTCCTAAACGATAGGCTCAAATCAGAAAGAATCAACTGCCAGATATTCTTAGGCATATTTTATTTTTGGACATCATCTAGGACATTATCCTGGATGATGAAGTGTAATTATGTATAAATTAGTATAGTAATTAAGAAAAATAATTAAGGTTTAATTGATTCATCATATCATCTTGGACGATCTCAGGATCATCCGAGATGATCTGTTAAAAAAACCATAGTTTTTTCCCTGATGACCTAGGCGATGTTCTGGACAATCTGTATTGAATTGTACTAATCGTCTGGGATGATATAAGATCATCCTAGATGATCAGTTATTTTTTTATAATCCAGACATGTAATCAGGGTGATGTTCTAAATGATATTTCTCATTTTGAACTAATCAATTAGGACAATCGTGAAATTATCCTAGACGTTCAGTTTATTTTTCTATTGTCCAAACATGTAATCAGGGCGATGTTCTGGATGATACTCAATGATTTTGAACTAATCATACATGATGATGTCCTAGCTTCTTGGACGATCATAATAAATAAGTTCTTTAATCATCCAGACTCTCCTAGATTATCCTGGCTAATTGAGCTGAATTTGTACATATTGTATAGGATGATCAGTCGATCGTCCTAGATGATATATGTAAGTTTGTTGTAATTAAGAGCAAATTTAAAGATCTTCTATATAAGACCTTTTATTTATCCTAGATTGTATCTTTTGTTGCTTTCCTGACCTGAGAGAGCCAAGAGGAGAGGGAGAGGTTGGGAGATAGAGAGAGAGGATCTTGTGAAGGGGAGTTTGTGGGGGTTTCACAAAAGTTACTCAAAGCAAGGATCCGAGTCATCTTCTTCGATCATCATCCTTCGTTCCTTGGAGGTTCGAGAGAGATCTACTTCAACAATTGATTGAGGTTCTTTACCTGCTTCAGGAGGAAGCGAAAGGAGTTGGGTTCTCTACCTACTTCAGGAGGAAGTGAAAGGAACCTACTTCAGGAGGAAGTGAAAGGAGTTGGGTTCTCTGCCTCACCAGAGTCAGTGGAAAGGAGGTTTGTATAGGCTTCTTTTCCTTGAAGTGAAAGCAAAAAGAGAGTCATTGAGTTTAGTGCAATACGCAGAGGAGAGGCTCTAGGGAGAGGTCAAGTTGATCGAACCACTATAAAATTATGTGTGTTATTTCTTACTACTTTTATGCATTTAATTTTCGCAACTTATTTTTCATGTGGTGACTGTTGGTTTAGTTTAGGATTGTGATTTGTGTTTTAGAAAATTTTAAAATATCAATTCACCCTCCCTCTTGGTTTGCCTCAGGCTAGTTCATAAAGGATTAACATCCTTAACGAACTTTCAGTAGATGCTAAAAACTTTCAAATAAGAAGAACGAGCAGTTTATAGTATAGTGAGGAGATTGCAAGTTTGGATGAATGAAAAATCAATTTGGTTGTAGGAGCTATTTGTTTAAAATTTTATGTAATTTTTTAGGGATTAGTGTGTATTCTTCAATTTTTTTGTTATGACAAATGCCTCGAATAGAATAGACATGTGTAATTTTTTTTTTCAATTTTGAAAGTTTTGGAAATTCAGTTAAAAATTTTGAAAGAACATATAACATTTATGTTGAGATACACTGTGCTAAATTATTTATGTGATGTATTTTAAGTTTTCAATGCATTATGCATTTGTACATTGTTTGGCTTTGGTAATTTTTTTGGAAAATCTTATGCTCCTTAGACAACATGTGTATTAATTCCCTTGTACACACTCCACAAGGTTGTACACAATGAGCGCAAGCTTTTACGTTTTCTACAGTAACCTCGTATATAGTGTGTACACTGTACAAGGCATGTAAACAATGTGTATACACTATGTATAAGTTGTACACTATATGCAAAGAGAATTATTACAAAATGTTATACACTCACTTGTGGAGTGTTTCTCTTAATATTTTTTCATTCTACCATAAGGTGTGTACATGTGTGAGGAAGCATATGAGATGTATTGCAGGTATGCACATAATGCTGATTTTAGTGTTCGCAAGTAACATCACAGTTACTTGCAAAATTCCAAAATGATAATAACTAAGGACATTGTTTATACAAAACCTTGTTTCAAAAAGAGTCTTGAGTTGAATTTACAAATGAAATATTAAAGATCAGATACTAGAACAAGTTATCTTGCTATGATTAGGTTTAGTAGTAATTTTTTGAATATGACTAGCAACTTTCTTGTAGTTAGAAATATTATGAAAAAATTTAGCATTTATATCTCCCTCACTTAGAAATTCAGAGGAAGCCTTTTATCTCCAAAAACTTCCTCTTTTTCTTGGAGTTTAAACAATGTAGTTGAAATTTTGTATAGGTTGTTAAACCTAATAGAATGTCCCAAGGCTAACCAAGAGGGGAAGAATTTGTTATTTAAAAATTTTCTTATATTTTTGAAAACTTTTTAGAAATTTAAAACAATGATCTGTTGAGTCTAGTAAATAGGTTGTTAAACCTAAGTTAATGTCCCAAGGCTACCAAGAGGGGGGTGAATTGGTAGTTTAAAAATTTTAAGCTCTCTTTTAAAATGAGTTAAACCGAAATGAAAATTTTCTTTTAAGTTTTTGTAGAAAGCGTTTTTCAACCACAGAGTTTTTAAAGCTAAAAATAAAATGTAGAAAAGTAAAAATAGTAAAGTAAATGACACCAGATTTATAGTGGTTCGGTCTAAAACCAGACCTACATCCACTCCCCAGAGGCACCCTCTGAGTATTGCACTAATACCAATAGTGACTCTCCTTTTCACCCACAGCAAGGCGGAGAAGCCTTTACAAAACACTCTTTTCACCACTACCCGGTGCGGCAGAGAACCGTCATCCTTTTACACAATCCCCAGTGTTGGAAGAGAATCGTCGTCCTTTAACACTCTCCTAGTATGGGCAGAGAACCCT
>NW_021319294.1:7636-35541 GCF_001605985.2 Dendrobium catenatum | reverse complement strand
ATTTTTTAAACTTTAAATTTAACTTGCATTAATAATTAAAAAGGTTTTCTAAAAATCCAAGAGTAGAAGTATAATTTTTTAAATTACCAATTCACCCCCCCTCTTGGTTAGCCTTGGGACATTTAATTAGGCTTAACATCCTAATTCATATTGAACAAGTTTCCAACAATAATGACATGTGTCGATGGAATATGATAAATATTTGGTCTATTAAAACTTCATACGCCATCTATTGACCTTATATTGGTTGTATGAATCATGATTATGTTGAAGGGGTTATTGAGCTTCTTGGAAAGAAACAACAACTAAAAGTAACTTTCAATCTCTTCCTCTTCTTGCATTTACATTTTTTTTCCTTTCATTTTTGATTGAGGAGTTTATAGGTTTTATTGTGCTCCAACATTTTATAATTGGTAATATATTCAAAGGGTCCATATGCCTACCAATGATTGGATAATGTGTATGGAGATATTGTAAAAGCTTCTTACATGCTTCAGGTGGTGGTATTGTGTGACTTTTAGCTCAAAGAATTATGGTTATGTTGGTAAGTTTTCATTTCAATGATTGAATACAAAGTTCAATAACTTTATGTTGGAATGTATCTCAAAATGATTGGAAGGGAATGTGAGATATTTGCAAACTTTATCATATGCACTCATAATCTGTTGTGATGAAAATTTGTGCAAGATGACAAACATTATTTTTTTTGTGTATGAATGTTGGAAAGCATTCATGTGTTTTTTGTTTCAATTGTGACCATTCATAAGTTTTACATAAGGTGTTTTGGTTATGTTGGAAAGTGATACATGCATAGCTATGTTCCATTTTTATATATGAAGAGCTTTATGTTGTGTTTTGTGAAAAGAATGTGGTGGAATTTCTTTCCATCTAGAAGTATGCATATTGAAATTGCTTCTTGCAAAGTATCATATATTTTGAAATTGTTTTAATAATTTGATTTGATTTATATCTTCACATGATCACTTATACCGACCCCACGTAGTGGGATAAAGGCTTGATGATGATGTTGTTGTTGTTGTTATTGTATGATCACTTATATGTCAATTCATAGTAGCTTCTATATTTGCATACATGAAATTCTATCACCTATTTCTCTCTTCGTGTTACTTTGTGAGGTATTGATGGAGCTGATTGGAAGCTAAAGCTAAGGAGATCAGTGAACTCCATTTTTTTTCAAATGGAGATGCTACGGCTGGAACCATCATTGACTTGCTCTAGTGATGCGAGCATTCTTAAACTTAGAGGGCCCTAGGTCCCATAAGACAATGGTTGTGTGCCCTTCTAGTGTTAGGTCCATATAGTAACCTCTATATCTAATTTAATGTTTTTTTTTTGTAAATCCAAAATCCATCGATATGATTTATTTACATTCATATGTATATTCAAGGGTTAATGACAATGATTGTAATCCTATACAATGCTAGTGTTACCTAAAGATAATAATTAAGGACGAATATTAACAAACTTAGAAAAAATCTATGATTCATACATACATCCATTAGGGATGAGTTATCAAATCTAGAGAACTTAGCGACACTACACGATAGGACTGATGCATTATTGATTTGGCATCAATCAACTTCAAACAATAATCAATTGATCATTAACTCATCTTTAATGTTTGAAAACTCTAATTATTAATAACAATTAAAATAAAATATAAAAAATCAAACTTGCTAAATCAATCCCACTAAATACATATAATTATTAAAAGATAAAATTCAAACTTAACTTCATTAAAATTTAATTACCCTTTAAATGAATATTAATCACTTAAATTTATTTAGAAAATGAAATAAAATCCAGACATAAAATAAATACAAATGAAAATAAAATGAAGATAAAAAAATCTTAATTTCAATTTAAAATAAAATATTTTAATTAAACTTAAATAATTAAAGTGATATATATTTAATTAAATATAATACAAATAATTCAAAATATACATTAAAAATTGAATAAAATCTAGAGATTAATAATTCAAATTCAAATGAAATTTTTGAATAAAATTTAATTAATAATTAAATTAAAAGGATTTGAAAAATTAATAAAAAATTCTAAGTAATTTAATAAAAATACAAAAATCTAATATCTGACCCGAACTTCTATTAATAATTAATCCAATCATTCAAATGAATAACCAATTAATTTAATAAAAAATATTAATCGTTTAATTTCTAACAAATTAAATTAATTTAATCAAGCCAGTTATTATTGGGTTGCCCGAGCTTATGAGTCTTTTAGCTTAGTCCCAAGGAAGGTGAAATAAACTTTATGACCATGGTGTAAACAAAGATAGTAATTATTTAACACTTAAAATATATCCTAAAGTTAACTTTAAAAACACTAATACTTAAATTCAAACTAAAATCCCTTAAGCCTTCAACAAATTTAAATATTAGAAAACTTTAACAATTTCCCAGTCTAGGTCATATCTAAGCCTCACAGTCTTTTTCACACATTTTAGAGGGTTTGTTAGGATAACCAACTCTAATTTTAGGTTAGGCCGGTGTTTACTCTTCTACTGATGCATGTTAATTTTTTTGTGGTTTCCATTGCATGTTGGTGTAAAATTGATTGATTTATGTGAGTGTTTATTTAATTATGCAATCTATGAATTAATGTGATGAGGGATAGATTACCCTTAGGTTATGAATAATTTGGATGCTCACAGGATTTTTTACCGATGGTCATGCTCATTTAGGGTTAAAAAAATGGGACAAAATAGAATTTAAATTAACAAAATTTTCTGCAAGTGCTAATTGCTAAAGCCCCATTAAAATTTTAAAGAGCATGACTAACTATGGTTGTGATTTAATTTATGCAAATATATAACTTCTTGGGATATTCTTGATATTAATTACTTATGATAACTTTTCAAGGAGTCTAAATTTATATTTTAAAATTTGATGTAATTTAATTGAGTTGTAAAATAAGAAAGTTAATCTTTGAGTTGGGATACAATCATCCAACTTGGAGCCCAAAGAGGAGAAAACATCCCTTAGGGGAGAGTTTTCTTCCATTTAGACATCCAAACTTAGATTGATTTTAATATCTAGAGAGAAAAGAAAACACCCCTTTAGGGTGGACTTTTATTTCATTTTGATATCTAGATCTAATGAATTATAGGAGCCTGAATAGAAGAATAATGAGAAGTGAAGACAAAGAGTATCCTAATCAAAGTCAATTATGCCAGTCCTAGGATTAGAATCTGGGTTATTTTTAGTGGTGCCCAACCACTTTTAATTTTTATAAATTTTGGGTTTTAAATAAAAGGCATTGCCTATTGATATTTATTATTCAATTAATTTGATTGGTTGATTTATATTATTTGTGCTTAAAAATACCTATTTTTCTAGTCTTTTTTTTCCTACATGCCACTTTATTTTAGCATGGATGCACGAAGACTTGTGAGGGTACACTAAATATTTATAATCTAAATAAAATTTTTAGACTAACATAGAAAATCCAGCATTCTAATAAGTAAGCTTGGGATTACTGAGAGTCAACATAAGAATATCTTTACTTTCTCTTCCTTGTTAAGCACCTCCCCACCTGGGAGTTCTGGTAGACTACATGACCTATTAGGTTATTATTTTGTCAAGGGGATATTATGCAATCTCCAGGAAAAATTTTATTTTAAAGCCTTTTTAAAACTACTTCATATTTAATTTATGTATTCATCAACTCAATTAGCATGTATTACATTTGAAACAAATTTAAAAGAGTCTAAAATTCTAATTACATTTTCCTTAAGCATGATTTGAAAGTTTATTAGGGATGTTAAGCCCTTATGAACTAGCCCAAGGTTAACTCAGAGGGGGGGGGGGGGAATTGGTATTTTAAAAAGTTTCTCAATCAAAACACAAACTCAAATCAAACCAAAATTCACCACAAAGAAAAATCAAAGTATAGAAATTAAATACAGAAAAAATAGTAATAAAGACGCACACAAAAATTTATAGTGGTTCGGTCAACTTTACCTACGTCCACTCCTAGAGCCTCTCCTCCGGGTATTGCACTAAACTTAGTGATTCTCTTTTTGCTCCCACAATAAGAGGAATAAGCCTTTATGAACCTCCTTTTCACTGACACTATTAAGGCATAGAACCCGACTCCTTTCGCTTCCTCCTGAAGCAGGCAGATAACCTCAATCGATTGCTGAAGTAGACCTCTCCAAAAACTCCAAGGAATAGGGACGATGACCTGATAAGATGAATTGGATACTTTCTTAGAGCATGCTTTGTGAAACCTATCACAAACTCCCCCTCATAAGATCTCTCTCTCTCCCTTTCTCTCCCTCTCCTCTAGGCTCTCCCAGGTCAAGACAGTAGCAAAGGATACTCATTTGGGTAAAATAATAGGTCTTATATAGAAGAGATTCAGAATATTTTTTAATTAAAACAAATTGACATTATTGTCTAGGATGATCTGAATATCATCCTGTATGATTAGTACAAATTTAGCTCAATCAGCCATGACAAAATGGGATGATCAGAAGGTAATTTATTTATATCATCCGGGACGATTGCATATCGTCCTATATAATTAGTTCAATTCATAGAATATCATCTAGCACATAGCCATGGATGGATGTCTGGACGATGAAAAATTTGCTGTATTGTCTAGGATAATCTCACGATCGTCCGGGATGATTAGCACAAAATGATGAATATCATCTAGAACATCACCTTGAATGGATGTTTGGACGATAAAAAAATAACTTGATTATTCGGGCCGATATCCCTATCATCCCAGATGATTAGTTCAATTCAGTATATATCATCCAAAGCATCGCCCTGAATGGAACCAGGTCGATTATACATCATCCAAGAAGAACTAAGGTTTATTAACAGATCGTCTCGAACGTTTGTACGATCATCCAAGAGGATATGATCTAGCAATCAAACCTTAATTGCTATCCTTAATTACCATATTAATTTAGGCATAATTTTACTGTATCGTCCAAGAGGATGCAAGAAAAAGATGCCTAAATTGATATAGCGGCTGATTCTTTCTGATTTGAGCCTATCGTCTCGGATGATGCTAATATCATCCAGGACGATTTGCTTAATTGTGGTTTCCTTAACAAGGATTTCCTAATTAGGGTTTCTATTTTTAACTGATCATCTAGAACTATTTTTGGATTATCTCAGATGATGTGATCGAAAATAGAAAACTTTAATCAAATAGATAGAATTTTTCCCCACATGTGTGTGTGTGCAAGGTTACTTAGCATCAGGATCCACATAATTTATAATTAACTCAAGAAAGGGTAAAAGACACTTGACGTACATTTCAATCTGACTCAATCCTAATGTACCCAATCTTGAGCTTGTTCGATTTGCAATTTGATCTTGTGGACCTGAAATGTTAGTAGGCAAGGCAGTCATAGAAAAATTTAAATGTTTACTATCATCAGAAGTTTATTCCTTGAAATTAGATTTATAATAAACTCTTCTTTTTTATGATGGAAAATAATTAAAGTAGTTCAATAGAAATAGTGTGAAATAAGAAGTTCAAAATTTACTAAAGGACAAACACAGTACAACTAATAAATCATAAAAGAATAAACATAGTATAACATGAAACAATACAACTACTCCACCTTTTGACATCACAAAAAGGAGGAGGGAAAGAAAAAAGAAACAAAATAGAAACTACCAAACATAAGTAAACTACACCAAGGAAAAAACAACATCACGAAAAATAAACTAAAAGAAGGATAGCTTGTGATCATCCAAAGGAGGTGGTGGTGGTGGTGGCTGAAAGAAATAAGAAATAGTGGCAAACTACTCTCCAAACCAGGCCATGTCCTGATCATGCTGTCGTTGCTAGTGAGCCACATAAGAAAAAAATTGAGCAATGTCCTTTGCATGCTGCTCCTATGCAGCAACGTAGGACTCGAACCATGTCTCCCACTGGTCGAATCACTCCACCAGCTGATCCAGTTGAGAGTGCTGGTGGAGTAGAGTAGGTGTAGGAACAGGTGCAAGAGCTGCCTCCTCCTCAGCTCCCTGAACTTCCTCGTGCCCCGGGTGGAGATGAGTATTGTAAAGAACTTGGAAGGAGTTGTTTGAGTAAAAGGCAGGCTAAAAGTTTGGAGGGGCAAGATATTAAAGGTTATATTTGGATTCTAGGACATATGCAATGATGTATCCTAAGGCAAGATTGGGCTTCATCCTATGTCCTAGATCTTTAATGATCATTAGGTGCTAGATGTATCAGAAAATTAGATCAAAGGCATTAAATTCACGATTGGCCATGATGTAGAAAGTGGTAATTGAAAGAAGTTGAGTGATATGAATGTGATCACTAGATTTCAGAAGAACCAAAGTACGAAGGACAAGTTGGATTGTCCTAAGCTTCTAGACTCTCCAACATGATAGGAGGCATTAGTGTTCCTCAGAAAGTGATTGGCCGAAGCCCAATCGTAGTTGGGATCTTGAGATAAGATGTGAAATCTTATATATAGTGGTGGATAATTGCAGGAGCTATTGGCAGCCTTAATATATGATTTCGACAGGACGTCTATTCACATAATACTAAAGAGAAGCGAAGAAGGAATTGATGCGAAGGCTAGTAAAGAATTCAAACAGTAACTTCGAATTGAATGTGACGGTAATAGTAAGGATAAAATTGAGAGAAGTGTGAGAAAATAAGTCAAGAACATGATAGGAAAGGATGTGAAGTTTGACATTTCAGGATAAAGTGATCTCGACCATCTTATATTGTTGATAGGTGGCTTGATCAGTCGCCTCAGTGAAATGAGGGTCGAGATTGGCCCTCGAGGAGCTTCTAGAAGGCATATGAGATCTTTTCTCACCAGCCATGATCAAGGAAAATGGAGAGGAAGTAAGAGAAAAGAAGATTCAAGGAAGATTGTGTGAGAAAACAATGTTTGAATGCCTTGGTTTTTAAAGAATCAGATAGATCGTCCAGGACGATCTCAGAATTATCCAGGAAGATCAAGAGAAATAATTGCGTCTGGGACGATTGGTCAAAAAGTTCGTAAAGTCATCCATGACGATTAGATATCATTTGGGATAATAAGACACAATTGATCATCCTGCGGAGTCATTCTGGACGACTATTGAAAAAGCATATCATCCGAGATGATTAGGTGGATTGTCCAAGATGATCTACAATAATTGATCGTACTAGTTGAATTAAGTCATGTAACAAACATGCCACATGGATCATCCATGATGAATAGGTGGATCATCCAAGACAATCACCAATAATTGAGCAGAAAAAAGTGAAGATCTTCCAAGACCAGGAGGATTGTCCAGGACAATCACAAATAATTGAAGCAGAAGACTATCAAATCATCGAGGATGATAATGCATCATCCAGAATGATCAGAAGCAGAAGATCAAATCAGTCGTCAGATGGAATTTCAAGAGTGAATTGAACAGATTATCGAGGACAATATAAATTTCTTTCGGGATGATGTGACTAAAAGTTTAAACTCAGATAATTAATGGAGATGATAAAAAAAGCCCAAAAACATAAAAATCAACTATAAGAGATAAAAAATAAATATAAAAAAGACACAAAAATTCAAAAGGAATGAAAAAATAAAGGGGTTTTATATAAAAGAGATTTAGAATAGCTCTTCATTATAACAAACTGACATTATCATCCAGGATGATCTGAATATCGTCCTGTATGATCAGTACAAATTTAGCTCAATCAGTCAGGAAAATTTGGGACAATCAAACGGTAGTTTGTTTATATTGTATAGGATGATAGTATATCATTCTGTATGATTAGTTCAATCCATCGAATATTATCTAACACATCGCCCTGGATGGATGTCTGGATGATGAAAAATTTGTTGTATCATCTAGGATGATTAGCACAAAATGATGAATATCATCCAGAACATCGCCCTGAATGGATGGCTGGACAATGGAAAAATAACTTGATCATCCAAGCCGATATCCCAATCATCCCGGGCGATTAGTTTAATTCAGTACATATCATCCAGAACATCGCCCTAAATAGAACTAGACCGATTATACATCATCCAAGAAAAATTAAGGTTTGTTAATTGATCGTCCAGAATGATCCTGTAATCGTCCATGATGATATGATTGAGAAATCAAACCTTAATTTATTTTCTTGATTACTAGATCAATTTAGGCATAATTTTACTGCATCATCCAGGATGATGCTCTGGACGAAATTGCTTAAATAGATATGACGACTGATTCTTTCTGATTTGAGCCATTCATCCCAGACGATGCTAATATTATCTAGGATGATTTGCTTAATTGTGGCTGCCTTAACCAATATGCCCTAATTTGGGTTTCTTTTTAACTGATTGTCCAAGATGATTTTTGGAACCTCCTGGATGATGTGATCGAAAATAAAAAACTCTAATAAAATAGACAGAATTTTTCCGCCACGTGTATGTGTTCAAGGTTACTTAGGATCAGGATCCACATCATTTATAATTGACACAAGAAAGGGTTAAAAACACTTGACATACATTACAAACTGACTCAGTCCTAATGTACCCAATCATTAGCTAATTTGATTTACAATTTGATCTTGTGGACCTGAAATGTTAGTAGGCAGGGCAGTCATAGAAAAACATAAAAATTTTCTATCATCAAAATTATATTCCTTGAAATTAGATTCACAACAGAAATAATCATTCAACTTTAATCCATTCCTAGTTAAAATTCCTTCCTCACTTCCATTGATATTAATCCTTGAAAATTCTCAAAAATAGAATTTATGCTATTATTTTAATCAGAAGTATTCAGATGAAACTTTTGTTTCTTACGATGTAATTAACTATGAGATTCTTGCTCTCATTGGAGATTTAAAACTTATATCCATTTTAAAATTCAATTAATTTTCTTTGGAAAAATAAAAGTCAATGATGATCATTATCATTATGTTTGGATGATCTACAATAGGTGATATCTTCTTCTCTTGTGGAGATATATCAGTTACTGTAGTGATTTGAAATAAGAAAATAACAATGTTTTATTCAGGTTAGAATAGTTAAAAATAGCTAGACATCATTTTAACCTTTCGGGGTCATATAAAATTCTTCCTTAGATTTGACTATTACAATCGTTATGAAATTTTCAATTTCGTTATTTGAGGGAATGATATCTTCACCTCACGGGGAAATATATTATTCATAATGGTGCATTTGACTTCAAAATATAAATTCTAGAAATTAAATTTTCTTTACAAAAATTAATCTTTTCAAAACTTCTTTTTCAAATTCAATAAACAAAAAATGGCAACTCTACTGGGGATAAATTTCTCTCTCTCTCTCTCCATCTTTAATAATGGTAGAAATTTTATTACATTTGTAGATTTGACTGCCTTGCTTCCATTGGTCCTTATTACCCAACTTCAAAAAGTATTATTCAATGCTCAGTTGGCCATTATACGGTAAGAAAAATGAAGTGAAATGTTTTTTCATTATTATGATGAAGTATATGACATACATAGTACAATATCAATTAATTAGAAAGAATGATATATATAATCTTTATTCATTATTTGTGGGGTTGATGAGTGAACATAATTTAAATAACTTACACTAATCAAATTGTTGAAGACACAATGTTGACAAATACACGTATAATATCTTATTGTAAACAATCAACTCATATTTCTTATGTAAGTACCCCATAAATTATTTTGGAGGCCAAATATAATTTTGTCAACAAATATCACTCATATGGATGAGTTGATGAGGAAAATTTTTTTAATGCCCTACAAGAAAATAAACCATTATCAGCAGATTTTTTCGAGAAAAATGAACATTTTTTTGACAAAATTTCAGTGTTCCAGTAGCTTATCAGTGGTATAAGCCAGATAGAAAACACAACACATTGGCACTTATTATAGTAGCTTTCTAGCAAATTTTCATTTTGGTTGTGGTGGTGGTTGGAGTGGTGATTTCTACAGAATAATCATTGAAAATTTTTGTCAACATTACAGATGGTTTGGTTGTTGATATTTTTTTTGTAGTTTGACAACCAATTTTTTTCCGGCTGGTGGGCCATTGGAAATCGATGGAAAGCCAAAAAAATTGCTAGAATTTTTATGTGATTTATTTATTATTGTGGCAGCATGTACTTCATCCAGTATCAAACTTTGCAAAGGTTATCTCCATGGTAGGCTGCTAGAAACCTGTAGGAAGGTAAAAAATGAAAGCCTCTTAATTATCCATAAACTTCTCTACATTTGATACCTGCAACAAATGGATAATATAAACAAAATAAAATGCACTAATACACAATATTCACAATCAACACATATGAAAAGACTTGAGAGCATACAGTTTAAAATAATCAAACTTTAAAACATAATAAAATATAAGTGTAACAGTTTTGAAAACAAAAATTTTAATTTAAACAAACATTAAAACATAAAGTTCAACTACAATAAAGAGTTCACATCAATATGTTCTCAAAGAAAAGCTTGTTCTTCAAAGTATAATAACAACTTTAACATTAACTTAAATATAATCATCATTCATCTCCTTGTTTTCCTGTGACTCTTGCACAAGCTTTTGATCCTTTTTCTTCTAATTTTTGCCTCAACATAATCATAACTCTGCATGCATTTAGCCCAAATCTGTCTCATCTCCCATATCTCTTTTTTTTTTTCATAGCATCAACCCTCTGGCTGATGGTTTCTTCAACTCCACTAGCATCATAAAATGTTGAGGTGGATGTACAGCTCTCAATAGCATATCCTTACAAACCTAAACCATAAACACTCCCTGTCCGTCTTCCTACAATAGCCTATGACTATATGTGATACTTTAAAGTACTAAGTCGATCCTAAAGATGATCCCTCACCAGTTGACGGTTGACCCTCTTGAAGTGGTATAAAATCATCCTAAAAAAGTAAATCCATAAAAATAAAATTCTATTTATTTTTTTATAATTATTCAAAAAATAATACTAAAGTGAGTTTTTTTATCCTCCTCATCAACTCATTAAGGATAAACTTGATATTGGTGAGCCCTTGTATGTAGCTCTAATGGTGTTGGCTTCAGACAAGATACTCTTTTATAAATAGAGAGCATAGTTAAAATAATGTACATTTATTAATCTTTTACCAGTCATTATCTATGCTCAATATGAGGCACTAAACCACCAGTATGAAGAGAGCTTCATAAACCCAGCAGTTAGATGCTCTATTTTACTTATTTTGATCTCTCAATTTGGTAAACTCTGAGCTTGCCAAAGCTCTAATCAAATCGTCCCACACTCCCTCATCGATCTATAAAGGATGCTCCCTAAAATTTTAAATGCATATGAACATGTCCCTAAGATGAGTAGAGCCTCTTTTCTTAAAATTAGTTCTAATCCTTGAATCATGCTTAGTAAACCACCTAAAATCTTTCTATAAAATATTGGTAAATAATATTAATACAAATGTTATCACAAAGTAAAGAGCATTATATTTGCTCTATATTATGTCATGAATCTTGTGGGTGGTCTACCATACAGGTTTAAAGCTGCACGTAAAATTTTTTCTCAATTACATAATATATCAAATTACAATAGCTTTACAAAATAAAATAAATTTACGTAACTCCTTAAGGCTCTATGTAAACAAGCTTATCCTCTATTATTGTAGGCTCCCCAGCCCCAACCTCTACTTCTATTAATTTCCCACCCTATTATGATTACAAAGGAGGTGGATAATAATAGGGATGATGGGAAGGAGGATAGGGTTAGGTTGATGGAACTATTTATGATGTTGGTGGGGGGTAATATAGATAGAAGGGAGCTGGGTATGTCTAATTTAGAGATGGAAATTAAGGACTAGTAGAAGTAGAAGTTGAGAAGTACCTAGTATGGGGTAGTAATCTAACCATATGTGCATCTGTCTATCCCTGATCTAGCTCAATGGGGGACTGATGCTGACTCCTCGATGGTGGTGATGACACTCCTATCATAGGTGGAATTGTCTCTCCTCACCTTGATTACCTTATCTATACTAATTGGTTCAGTGCTCAACATCTTCCTACTATGACCAAACGTTGCTATAATGGTCTATGAGGAGGCTCGTCACTTAAATCCATCTATAATAAAAAAGTAATTAGTTTACATTTCATGAAATTATAGTAACACTACAATTGTAACAAATATACATAATTATAAATGAAGTTGTAATAAATATGAAGATTTTCATAATTAGAAATAAAAAAATACATATACATCCTAAAAAAATAAATGGTAAGTAAAATTTTCATTTGGTTAATTTAAAAATCATCATGTGATTCTTCGTGATGAATTGAATGCATCACTCATAAAAATTAATTAAGTGGTTAGCTGAAGATTCTGTAGGCATTGCACATGGAAAGTGTTGGATTTTACATTTAATTTTAGGTTAAAATAGGTTGATAAGTAAAAAATAATGATAATAGGTTTACCTAAGCTCATAAATATTGAATGTTACTAATTTTAATTGGAGAGGAGTAACTCTATACTTGGGCTTGAGAACTAAGATTTTAATGGATTTATTTAGTTTTTAAGTTTTTTGTTCTTCTTCATTCATTTAATATGATCTTTAATAAAATGAAGTTGATTGAATATGATCCAAATTAGAATGGTTTTGATTGAACTTATGTCAACAGATGGGTGAAATTGACATTATTAATCTCCTATCTAATTATTTTGTTTTACAGCTTTACTTTATTTTTGTAGATGTTTGAGTTGATTGAACTGAGGTTCAAATTAGTCTAACAAAGGTGAATCAACTTGTTTTGAATCCTATCAAGATGATTTTACTAAGAAAAACCAATTACATACTCCTTGTTTATAATGTTAGTCGTGCATAACAGGTTTTCAAGCATCAACGTCATTGTTGCTATCTCCGTAAATAGTTGTGAGAGACACCATTATGAGACCAAACATCGACAAGCAACACATTACCATATCCATTTTCATGGTCATATGCTCAACAACAACAACAACAACATCAAGCCTTTATCCCACTACGTGGGGTCGGCTACATGAATCCTTTTTCTCCATTGTGTTCTATTAAAAGTCAAATTCTCATTTAAACCTAATAAAGAAAGGTCATTCCTAATATTTTCTAACCAAGTCTTTTTAGGTCTACCCCTACCTTTCTTAACATAAGTCAAATCTAATACCTCTACTCTCCTAACCGGGTCATCGAAAGGCCGCCGTTTTATGTGACCAAACCATCTAAGGCGACCTTCTCTAATCTTATCTTCTACTGGAACTGCTCCAACCTTTTCACGTATATGCTCATTTCGTAACCTATCTCTAAGGGTAAAGCCACTCATCCACACTGAGGGCATTCTCATCTCTGCCACACTTAACTTAGTATTTATGCTTACTCTTTTAATGGCCAAACATTCGCACCATAAACATTGCAGCGCTCACTACGCATTCTATAGAATTTTCCTTAAGTTTGAGGGGTAAATTTTATCACATAACAAGCCCGATGGCATTTCCTCCACTTTAACCAATCCAACTTGAATTCGCTGGATAATATCCCATCTATTTCACTCCATCCTTTGAACAATTGATCAAGATATATCTTAAAACGCGTAACTCTTATTAAATGACTTGATGCCCAAAGTCACAATCCCTTCGTAGGTCTATTACTACTAAAATTACACTCCATATATCCGTTTTAGATCTACTCAAGCGAAAACCTTTACTTTCTAGAGTTGACCTCCATAAATTCAAGTTTAACCTTCACTCCCTCTCTAGTTCTTTATCAACAAGAAGAATATCATCAGCAAAAAGCTACACCAAGGTAATCCTCTTGCAATTCATGTCTGTGAGGAACATCCAAGACAAAGCAAAAAGATATGGGCTTAAGGCTGATCCTTGATTAACCAACCGAAATATGGGAAAATACTTGGTTCAATCAACTGATGTTTGAACACAAGTAATAGCTCCTGCAATACATATCTTTAATGATTTGAATATAAGCATTATTGACTCCTTTCTTTTTAAGAACTCTCCATAGCACTTCTCTTGGAACTTTATCATATGCTTTTTCTAAATCAATAAATATTATATGTAGATCCTCTTTATTTTCTCTATATTTCTCCATCAAACCTCTTAATAAATGTATGGCTTCCATAGTCGACCTACCTGGCATGAATCCAAATTGATTTTGAGAAACATTAGTATCACACCGCAACCTATGCTCCATAGTTTTAAAGTATGACACATTAACTTAATACCTCTATAATTCACACAATCTTGTGCATCACCTTTATTCTTAAAAATAGGAATTAACATACTCATTCTCCACTCATCTGGCATCTTTTTAGTCTTCAAAATAGTATTAAAAAGTTTAGTAAGCCATGAAATTCCTTCATCTCCTAAGCATTTCCACACCTCTATTGGGATATCATCAGGTCCAACAGCTTTTCCACCCTTCATTTTCTTTAAAGCCTCTCTAACTTCAGTTTTACTAATACGCCGATAAAAATAGAAATCTTTATTTTCATTTAGGGTGCTAAGGTCACTACAGTCAATCTTATTTGATTTGGTCATATGCTTATTGTTATACAATTCTTTGATTTGGTCAAAACATCTTCAATTCATTTTCTTAATAATAGGCTTAATTTTATCACTATCGTACATTATAAATAAACACAAAAAATAAATAATATAAAGATATATTATAACACAGGTGGATCTGTCTGTCATTAGAATAATTTGTTCTTGCTAAATATTCATTTGACTAATTTGTTCTTGTTAAACATTCATTTGATTACAAATTTGGTTGATACAATATTAATTACATTGAAATAAATTTGGTCACTTAATCTACAAGAACTATTCCGAATAAAAAATATTTTTAGTGCTCTCTAAGGTATCTTCACTTTCTTCATCATTCTCATTTGAAGAGCTCGTCAAACTATCCACATCCTCTAACTGCATTTTAGCATTAGGCAGTGAAGCATCAAGAACATCAATTTTAACAACCCTTCTATATGACATCTCATCCTATTTATGTGTAGTAGATATGATGTATTGTTTGTTAACAATCCCTCGTGCATTAGTTTTTATGATAGTTAGACAATCTTGCTGATCTCTACGACCACTGGGATATTTATTGAAATAAACTTGACTAACTTGACTTGTTAACACAAATGGATCAAACTTCTTATATATTCTACTATGTTTTACCTCTAAACCATACACAGGATGAACCCTTATTCCTCTATTTGATACAAGATCATATCATTGACAGTTGAACAAACATATAAGATTCTCATCTTCTCTTAGGTACTTCAACTCAAGAACATCATCCAGAATATTATAATAATCACACTCATCTTCTTCATGAGTATTTCCTAAAAAATAAAATCCATAATTTTCATTTTTTTTTCTTTCACTCCATGTGTTAGAATAAAATTAAATACATTAACTATACAAATTGGCCATGTGCTTGTTTTTCACATTGGGCCCAATGGTAGTGCTTGTAGCCCTTTATGAAGACCTTGTTACAGGGGTCATGAACCAAAGAAAAAATAGAAATTTTAGGGCTTATAGAATTTAATAAGATGTAAATTAATGAAATAATATAGATTTAACTCACATAAGAACTAAACTATGCCAATAATTCATTTGCAACAAGTTACTCAATAGCTATATTATCTGTTGGAGGAAAACTAGTTATGAAATACCAGGTAAGAACATATCATCCAATTTATATTTGAGAATAAAAAGTTAACATGATTTTTTATGCACATTGTTGAAAAAACTTACTCTAAGATAGGCTAGACTTCCTATGGTTTAGTAGCACATATAAAGTTGCTATTTTGATTTATAAATTACTGCATAATCATGCAACACATTTCCCATTGGCCTTTCCATGACTTCTAAAGACTGAAAGTGTAGAATATGATTGTTCTTGGATATCAAAGACCATGTTATGACCATTTTTTTGTTATTGTACTTCTCACAATGGACTCAAAATAGTTGGAGTACAAGTGGGTAGTTTCTTGAGTTAAATATGATTGACATATGGATCATTCTGGTCATGTTTTATTCTTAACATAATTTTTTTAATTTGTTTAAATATATGCTAAACCATTAGAATTCTTAGTTAGGATTAGAAATATTAAAGACAATGTATTAAATAAACATCTTATCTCTTAAAAGGGTACATTCAATGATATTCCACAGGTCCCACTCTAGCCTCATAAGATATATAGACTGGAAGACATTCCATAGAATCAAAGAATATAAGGGAAATTTTTTACTAGCTTGTATAAGATGATTAGTATGTTTTTATCTCTCCTTTATAAAGCCTATTTAATTATTTTAGATGAACATAGATCTTTGAAGAAAAGGCTAAGCTCTGTCAATACATTTATTATGTAATTTGGTTACAAATACAATATAATTGGAAGGAGCACCTCCATAATTTTATGATAGTCATTACTTTTTAGTCAAAATAATCTCATAAATTTAAGGTCTACACATCGGCTCAAGTTTGATCCATAGCCATTAGAAATTTATAAACCTTAAAATCACTAACATATTGATCTTTTTTATTTTAACATGAATGAGAATGGTGATTTGGGCTTCATTGTTCTACTGTCATTGTTTGTTACTAACTCTATATTTTTTTGCATGCAATACTCTTTAATGTCCATTTTAGCTTTCACATTATCCTTACTCTTACCTTTAACATCTATAATTATATATAAAATAATGTTAAGAATATTCTTCTCAATGTACATAATATCTAAATTATGTCTTTTCAAATTTATACTCCAATATGGTAATATCCAAAAAAAAATATTTTTTTTAATCCAATTATGTTAAACACCATGTTAAGCAAATTTACACTATGATAATATTGGAAAATCAATAATTTATGAAATTCCAAAAAGCCTCTGAAGTATATCATAACCACTTAATTTGGGTGGAGGATGTGACCTCTTAAATCTATTTCTAAAGAATGTATCTTTTTTTTTTCTTTTAAAAATATAATCATAATGTAGGAACATATGATGATAATCAAATCAAGTATTTTTTCCCCATATTTTAGAGTGAAAGTTTTAGTTTCTCCATATGGTAAGGGGAAGGTATCTTTCCTGCAGTGCTCCAACCCAATAACATATCATAAGCTAAAAAATCACGAATGGTCCAAAGTAATACAATTTTAAGGATAAAATTTTATTTGAATGAGATGTCATATGTGAGGACACCTTCTTCCCATAAGAATTTGAGGTCATTTATTAATGATTGTAAAAAATATTAATTTTTTTTACTTTTAGATTATGTGGACCTGGTATTATAAGTGTTAGGAATATATACGGGGTAGTTATGCATAGCTTTGTTGGAAGGTTTTATGGTGTTAGTATGATTGGACAATAAGAATATGGTGAAGTTGCTTGACTGTATGGAGTGAAACCATCAACACATAATCTCAATATTAAGTTACGTGGATCAGCAACAAATGAATCATATGTCTGATCAAAATGTTTCCATGCTTCAGCATCTGATGGATGAGAAAGAACACCATTATGAGCTAATTTCTTTTTATACCATCTCATATGACTTACTAAACTTATTGATGCGTAGAGGCATCAAAGTCTTGGAATAATTGATAAATAAAATAAATGAGAATATGGAACACCTTTCTTTTGACTTTGTTGTTTTCCTGAGTTGGGTTTGAGCCGATGTGCATTATAATTACAATAATAAACTTCTATTACATATGTATCCTTGTAGCATAACATTAAACCAGTTATACAATAATCAATTTCTATAGTTGTGAGACCCAACATGGATACAAATTTTTTTGTTTGATACAAAACTTTAGAGATTAAAATATATGTTGGGTTTATTTCCTTGAGAAAACAAATGAAGTCATTGAAGCACTCTTGAGGAATATTATATTTACTTTTGATATTGAGTAACCTAATAGTAAGTAATAATTGTGAATGAGCTATGCAACCATTCTAAAATGGTTTTTGAGCAGCAAGTACTAATTCAAAAGAAAATATTTCTAGATTTGTTCTCTTTTATGTTTACTTTTAAATTTGGATCTGCTGCATAAAAATAAGTTCTTCATATGGTCTATTTATTTGATCTTCATCTATTATTCTAAAATCTATGGATGAATTGGCATGAGTATCTTTAAGTGGCTTGTACTCGCCATGGAGGTCCAAAATCAATATCCTAAAACAAATCCCCTATGTTATAAATCAACCTTAATATCTTAGGCTTAAGAAAAACTTTATTTGTGTTCTTCAAGTATGAACATCTAAACATTCCACCAGACTTAAACAAATGTAGTTGACATGCAACTTGAATGACATTATCAATTCCATCAATAATTCATCTATCAATCCTTTTTATCCCAATAACAATTTGTTATGCATCCAATATCTATCTTCTTGGATAATCATGTAGATGTTGAATTAATAAACCTAAAATAAAAAATATATATAAAAAATTAGTTTTATAAATTATGAAAATTAAAGTTATTATTATAAATATACATATTTCCCACTTATGAATTAGCCTAAAGTACTATATGCATTTTACATATTTTGCCAAGAAAACACATAGTTTACTAATTTGAACCCTTACAATAATCTTATAAATTTATGTAATAATGAATTATGCTTATAGAATTTTTCTCTTACTAATTCATAGTAGCTATTGATAAAACCAGTTAATTTTATTCTGGTTTCATTTTCATTAATAACTCCTTTACTAGCTATTATTTTTAACTTATGTTATTATTTAACCTACATACAAAAAGATTCCAAGATTTCTCCTATAAACCACAACAACAACAACAAAAAACCTTTATCCCACTATGTGGGGTCAGTCTTTACCTATTTTAGAAGAAAAATAGCTCTTATAAAGGGAGACAATTAGACTTAATTTGGCAAGATGTAACTATTAGGTCAATAATATTTCTTTTCTGCTTAATTCCTCCAATCAAAACATAGCCAATATAGAGGAATTCCAAAAAAAAAAAGGATGAGAATAGGACAACAAGAATAAGAAGGAACATATGATTATGGAATCCATGAAATAAGAAAAGCTGAGAAGCCTTGCATATTATACCAATGTAGTACCTAGAACCCAAAAGGACTACTACATTTGAAAAAGGAAAGAATAATTAAGGACCAATACATGAATACCAAAAGTATTCAGATGATTGTGGAATTCATGAAATAGGAATAGTGTAGAAGCATTCTACTAATAGCTATACATGAATTCCCTTTGTAATTGTTATTGCGAGGCTGCCAGAGAAGCTCCAAACCATTCAAACACACCACTTCATTACCATAAAAATATAGGGATGTTCGATTGCAGGTAAATTTTAAATCATCATTATCATCACCCTCACAAATTCTTACTCAAAAGATACACCCTTGGGAAATCATTAACAAAATTGTAATCATCATCATCATTTCCCTGACAAATTCTTAAACAAAAGATACAATATCACACTATTGAATGTACTAAATGGAAACAAATTTGATAAATGGGACGTCCTAAGTCCTATAACTCTATTGTATGGTTGAAACGAGGCATGATTACAAAGCATTCAACAATATTTTATCATTCATTATATCCTAACAAAATTTCCAAGATTGACGGCACACAGCCAGAACTTGAGATTAAAGGATTTCATGTACAATAACATAATAACACTTGAAAAATATGTTTGGATCTTGAATACTATAGAATAATTGATAAACTTTGATTGTACATATTATTATGCAAAATATAAATGAAGAAAATGGGCCCTTACATTCAACAAAATACCTCACAATACACATCTTATTTCTTATTGTAATATCTAACCAACCTTTTTTTGCTAATAAAACACACACACACACACACACACACACACACACACACACACATATATATATATATATATATATATATATAGAGAGAGAGAGAGAGAGAGAGAGAGGATATACAAATTAAATTTGTCTCAAAAAACAAATTAGTAAATTTCTCCATTATTTTTACACACCACCTTGAGTGATGGAGGCTCAAGAAACTTTTGAAATTTATCATATAAAAAGAAACAAAGCTTTCTCCCTTCCCTCTCAAGTTAAACCCTTAGTAAGAAAATATGTAAGAACCAATTGGTTGAAGATTTTCCAGCCATCCTTGATTCCTAATCAATGACAAATATTCACGCCATAGATCATTGATATTTCAAAAAAAAAAAAAAAAGCGTTGACCTTTCATATTTGGTAATATACATAAAAACAACACTATGATACATCCCAAAAAGTTTGTTCCATGGCAACTATTGCTTGAAAAATTATTCGGTGTGGACTCTGGACATAGCTATACGTTTGGAAACCAATAAAATATCACCAAATGTGGCCCGATGAACCCAATATGTAACTTGATGAAAAATTAAAATATAGCACATTTTTTCCAATGTCCAACTTTACCCAATGACTCGACTTGGGTCAGATGCAAAAATGGCAAAAAATGTGGCAATATCTAGGGTTTATGATGATGGTAGGCTTTTTTCTCACTTGAAATAAGTTTTATCCTCAGAAGAAAGATGTGAAAGAGAAGAAAGGAAGAGGCTATGAAGATGGAAATCTGTTTGGAGGATGTTAAATATTACGATGATATGGATGATGTTACATAAGACACGTAAAATGTCGAGGAAGAAGTATCGCAACTAACTACGAAAGATAAGTTGGAGATATTATTGATAAATTTAATACTTAGAAGAGTTTTTACTCTTTTTCCTTTACAAAGCTAGAGTTTTTTTTTGTTTAGGGTGTATCGTTTAAATCTCTTTAAGATGCATATGCTTATATGGAAGTTTAGAAATTTGTGTGAAAATCCTGATCAAATACTTAAATTAAAATGTTTTTTTTGTTGTGTAATGTTGCTTATGTGTACCAACACTTTATACCAAAGATTTGCACCTATCTAACCTTCCTCTATTGACCCAATGTGTCCCTTTGTGCACCTCTGTATACTGATGCTAAATAATGTATGCACCACTTGTGTTTTTTGCCATGTTTAAATCAAAGTGCTAGATAAGGTACTATTGTTATGCTACTTTGTACCTATATATCTGACCATTTATGTACCTCTCTACCATATGGTATTGCTGTGTACTACCTGGTACCACTATGTATTGATGTTGTGTATCACTAGGTACCGATGTTGTATAACCCTATGTACCACTGGTGTGTTTTTCTCCATGTTTAAATTAAAGTGTTTATTAAGTTTTTCTTATTCACAGGGTGTTTATAACTACAAGATGGAAGTATATAAGTTGTATTATCATTATGCTCATACTGTTAGTTTTAGTAATTGTAAAGAACATTACAGTTACTGGCCTAATTTGAGAAAAATAAGATTCAATGACTTTGTCTGTTCAAAAGATAGATTTAAGAAGGGTATTGAATTAAATTTCAAATCAAAATATAAAAAATTAAATACCAAAATAAAGTGTCCTACTACAATTAGATTTTTAGTGGATGAAGATGGATTATGGATGATGAGAAAATCCATAGAGAGCCACAATCACAAATTAGCTAGGCTAGAAGATCAACATATGTTTAGATCATATAGAAATATTAGTGATGAGAAAGCATCAGTTCTTAAATCAACGACAAAAACTAAGATAAGAACCATTGATGCATTTACCTACCTAGCCAATGAAGTAGGTGGTTTAGAAACTACAGGATTCTCTAAAAGGGATGAATATAACTACATTCTGAAAGAGAAAAGAGCAAATATCGAGAATAAGGATCCTAATTTCATAATTGAAATTTTTAAAGATCAACTTGTTTATGGTCAATCAGGGAAGATATTGACTCAACATGCACTAACCTTAGTTGTAGATTTTTTTTAAAGCAATGATATTGCTGAGGGCTTCCTCAATGCTCTGACGGTATGGTTCAGCAGGGGGAGAAGGTTGTTTCTGTCCAGGGTACCAAGGAGGTATGAATGGACTGTGAGGTTTGGAGGGAGTCGGTGAGCTGGAAGGTGAAGAAGCTAATTGGTCTGATTTATGCACAGTGAGTTATAAGTTGGGGAATCTATGAGGTGAAGTGGATATTTGATCAGGTGATTTATTGGGGGGGGCGAGTTGAGGGAGACTATCTAATAATGTACTATCTTATCTGGATATTCCTTCAAAAGAAAGTACTATATGTACATCTTTGATACCATCAAATAAATTAGAAGCCTCTACTTCACTATACATTATATCACTTCCCCAATGAACAAAATGAGGTATTGATTTATAATTCTCTGGTGCTTGGAATGTTGTATGCTTAAGAAACCATATATGCAAGCCAAAAAAGATTATCAACGAATAAAGTAATCTTGGAATCGACCTCACATCTAAAATGATGGAAGCACTCATAATTAAAATATATACAAAGCCATTTATGTATTTGAGTGGCTGGCCTTGGCAAACTTCTTAGCAATTATGCCAAACTCAGCCACTAGGAAATGTTGCATATCTAAACCCAAGTTTTGTGATTTTGATGATAACAAACATTATTGTCCTTTGACTACTGCCATTCTTGTGCATCTATTTTATCTGCCCAACTCACTAACCTTTTAGGTCCATAAGTTTGCTTGGAATGTCAATCAGCTTAAGTTTAGGTAGACTCGGATTTGTTGAGATAGTTACTATTTAGTTCTGCATGTTTGGTATTCTTGCAACTTGTAAGTTTTTTATGATCCCCAATATTGTTGCTTTGATTATTATTTTTCCTAACATATTTTTGGAAGAATTGTTTCGCTCTTGTGTCCACTAAAAATTAATCCTTGCATTATTAACAAAAACCTATCAGATATGGATTTTATGTTGCTTTCTACTACTTGTACTAATTCCTTGTATTTGAATGATTAGGAGAAATTGGTGAAAGCTAATGCATTATTGAATTATGTAGTATAGAAATTTTTAGGAATGACCACACCTTGGAGGAGGGTGGAGGATAGCCTTTCCTTTGGAGAAAGTAATGCTGAGCTTGTCATGAGTAAAAAAGGAAGTGTGGAGGATGATTGTATGTTTGAGGAGGGTGATTTTCCTCAACATGTAAGGTAGGGGGGAAAACATATTGATAGTAATCTTCCTTCTACTTCTCATTATCATAGCAATGCTTTTACTTATATAGAAGATATGGATTTGTTTCTAAATGTTTTGCTTGAGATGATAATGATACTAGCTTAACTAAATTTCATAATAGGAAAGGCATGAAAAATGATAATATCATTTTACAATCTCTTAAGACTATCATTCACAAACTAGTCATTGACATTTTTTTATGTTTAAAACTATTATTTAGAATGTTAGGGGTATTGGTTGCCCCTCTTCTAGCATGAGATTTAAGAACTTAGGTCGTATTTACAATATTTCTATTCTTATTTTTCTTGAACCTCTTATTAATATCTCTAAATTACTTAGTACTACCAGATTTATGGGATTTAAGCATTTTGTTGCAACTTTTGCCAATAAGATTTAGGTTTTTTAGAAGGAACCTGTTCGGATTGATGTTATTAGAGATTTTACTCAAGTTCTATAATATAATATTGAATTTTTAAATTTGAACTATTATGCCTGTTTTATATATGCTGACTTTGCTCATAATACTAGAAAAGTGTTATGGGAGCAACTTTTAATTTCCATAGTATTTGAAACTTTCCCTAGCTTGTGGGTGGTGATTTTAACACAATTTCTAATCCTTCTAAGTGTATTGGGGGCTCTACTCCGAACTATAATTCTATGGATGTTTTTAACTATGGATTGTAATTTACTTGATTTTTTTTTTGGTAATAAATTCACTTTGAATCATGGTCATTTATAACAATGTTTGGATCGACTTTTGTTTAATGACAATTGGCTTAACTCTTTTAACGCTATTTTTATTAAACATCTTAGTAGAACTCTTTTTGATCACTCTCCTATGTTGATTGCTATTAAGTCTAGACAGATGAATTCTTTGCCTCATTTTAGACCTTTAAAATATGTAACTACTTCATGAGTCTTTCTTAGATGTGCTTAAGGAAGAATTCATTTTTTTCTAGGCACAATATCCCTAAGTTTTTAACTTCTACTTCTATCATGCTCATCCCCAAGACCAACTCGGTTAGTGGATGGAATGATTTTTGACATATTAGACTTTGTACCTTTTTTAGTAAGTTGATTTCTAAAATTTTTATGAATCGTTTAACTTCTATTCTTCCTAAAATTATATCTTCTTATCAAATGGGTTTTGTTATGGGCAGAGCTATTTTTGATAATATTCTTTTGGCTCAAGAATTTTATCATGACCTAGATTTTAGGGTGAGAGATAGCAACATTATCTTGAAGCTTGATATTTCTAAGGCTTATGACAACATTAATTGGAATTTTCTTTACAAGATTTTATAATTATTTGGATTTAATTTGGTTTGTATCAGTATTACCAGGAATTGCATTGAAGGAACTTATTTTTCCATTATTGTCAATGGCAAAAGCACAAGTTTTTTAAATCCTCTCATGGTCTTAGATAGAGAGATCCTATCTCTCCTACCCTCTTTATCATTGCGTCAGAGTACTTATCTAGAGGCCTTGCTAACCTCTTTAAGAATCACCCTAGCCTCTATTTTTGAACTTCGATTGATTTTCCAATCTTTCACTTATGCTTTGCTGATGATTTTATTATTTTTACAAATGCTTCTTTAAATTGGATTAATAAAATCTTAGATTTTTTCAAAAATTTTGAAATTGTTAGTGGACTATCTTTAAATAAAAATAAATGTTACTTTATTGCCCCCAACAAAGTGCCTAATGCTCATATTATGGCTATCAAAGCCCTTATTGGTTTTGTGCAAGCTCAAATGCCTATTAGGTATCTTTGGGTCCCTCTTTTTAAAGGTCATGCTTTTTGATGATTTGATTACCTGGGTGCAGAACAAACTTTTGTCTTGGGATTCTAATTATTTGATCTTTGGTGGTCATTTTATTCTCATTAGAAGTGTTCTTTGTTCTCTTTATGTTTACATTTTTCAAACTCTTTAACCCACTAAAACTCTTTGCAATAAGATTAATAAACTGATCAATAAATTTTTTTTGAAAGGGGCTAACATCAATTATAAAATTATCTGGTCCTCTTGGGACAAGTGTTGTAGTGTGTTAAATGAGGGTGCTTTGGATCATAAGAGCATGTTTGATTTATCTTATGCTTTTTCTTTCAAGTTGTGGTATACTTTTTGTGCTAAAATGAGTCATTGGGCTAAATTTATGTTTTCCAAATATTGTGTGGGTAGACAACCCACTATTTGCTCCTTTAACTAAGGTGATTCTAAAGTGTGGCAAAGACTCTACAAGGTTAAATGAATTGTTGAGCCGCATCTTTCTTGGGGGCTTAGTGGTGGGAATATTTCTTTTGGCAAGATTAATGGTTAGGTCCTCACTCTATTGATTCTATTACTAATACTTCTTCCACTGTTGCTATTAAGGTGAACTTCTTCATTATGGATAATTGTTGGGACTATGATAAATTATTGAATGTGATTCATGGATCTATTATTAAACAAATTTTAACCTTCCCCTGAACACTGAATCTGAGGATTTACTTTATGCAATCTGTCCAATGATGGTGCTTTTAGACTTAAGGATGCCTGACATGATTTTAGAACTAAGAATGATGTTTCTACTATTTTCTCTATGATTTTGCATAAAAGTATTCCTGCCACTATTACTATCTTCATTTGGAGAATTTTTGTATAAGTTCATTCCTACTGATGATAATTTAATTAATAGAGGTTTTATTTTGTCTTCTAAATATCAATGTTTCTATCATGTGAAGAATATGGATCATGTTTTTCCTTCTGGTCTTTTAGTTATTAAAACTTGGACTTACTTTGATGATATTTTCAAATTAAATTGCTATAATGCTAAACTATATATTAATGCTATGCTTAAGCTTTCATTTGTCAAGTCTAAGGGTCATATTAGAAATGTTATTACTTCTCTCATTTTATGGTAATTTTGGGTTGGAGAGGAATAATTCTCTTTTTAATGTTATTGGCATGAACCATCATAGGATTATCAATAATGTGAAAGACAAAGTTATGAGACTCTTCTCTATTAATTTGCTCTCTTACAAGAATTTTAAAAAGTATTACTTTGTGGCTTCTAACTTAGATCTTAAGTTGGATGATGTTCATTATTCTCCTTCTGGACCTAGGATTGTTTATTGGATCACACCCCCTAATAACATTTATGAAGTGAATTTGAAGGGTACTATTATCCATGATTGTTCTGGATGTGGTGGGATTATCAGGGAAAATTATGGCTTTTGCGGGTCCCGTATAAACTTGTGATGTAAATTTTGCTAAGCTCTTGGCTATTCTTAATGGGATTAGATTATGTATTTCTCTTGTTATTGCTAACATTGGTATTGAGGTTGATTCTAATTTTTATATACTTTTTTTTTTGGAGAAAATGCAATGAGCAATTCTTATTGAAGCAACTAAGTACAAATATATTCCTCCTTCAATAAATGAAGAAAAGATGGAGGAATGCTAATATCACTCAGATCTTGCCAAAAAAATCTAAACATAGAGCAAAGTTAGCACAAACATCGGCTAACTTATTACATTCTCTTGTAGAAAAAGAAAAAACAACTTGCTTAAAACCTTTAAGAAAATCTAAATGCTTCGGTTTTAGATATTCTTCTAAAATAAAATTTTTCTGAAGAGCCCTCCGAAAAAGAAGTATAACATTATGATTGTCTCCTTCAATCATAAAGCCTTTAGCATCAAGCATCCAATCTTGAACATAATTTCTTAAAGAAAGAATAGAAATTATTTCAACTTGAGCAATATCCCAATGAGTAAGGCTGAAACCGAATGCTCCAAAGAATCTTCCCTTGTCATCTCTGAATACACCTCCAACTCTAGCTAAATTATTATTGGATAGAGAAGCATCAAAATTGCATTTAATCAAGCCAGAAGGTGGAGGAAGCCAAGAGGACTTTCCCAGCACATTGTGCTGATTAGCTTCGCAGTTCTCCCATACTGGATTGTTTTGAAAGGATCCAATTGCATAGTTTAATGCCTTAGCTGCAATGAAAGAGCAACTATCTTCATTACCACCATGAATGATTTTGTTTTTGCTTTTCCAACAGCAAAATATCAATGAACAATACAGATTCCTAATGAGAGGATTATGTACCGAGAGATTTAGTAAATTGCTCATACATTCTTCCACAAAATTTGAAATAGGCACTCGAAAGTTCTAGTTTTCTAACTTCTCACATATTTTTTTGATCATTTCACACTTTAAAGCTATGTGCTCAGAATCTTCCACACCTTGACATAACCTCGGGCAGCCATTATATTCAATAATCCCTCTATAATGAAGAAAATAGTTAGAAGGTAAAGGATTAATGCAAAGACGCCACCAAAACAATTCAACTTATGGCATTAATTTTGAAAGTTCGTTAGGGATGTTCATCCCTATAGAACTGGCCCGAGGCTAACCAAGAGGGGGGGGGGGGGCCAGGGGGGGGGTGAATTGGTATTTTAAAAAATTCTTTAAAACCAAAAGAACGATTATCACAAACCAAATCACCACAAAAATAAGTCTGGAAGAAAATAAATGCGGAAGCAGGAAAAATAAGAACACAAGGGTTTATAGTGGTTCGGTCAACTCGACCTACGTCCACTCCCCAGAAGCGCCCTTCGAGTATTGCACTACCAACGTGACTCTTCTTTAGCCCCCACAGTTAGGCAAAGAAGCCCTCACAAAAACACCTACTTTTTGCCACACCCGGCAAGGCAGAAAACCCAACTCCTTTTACTTCCTCCTGAAGCAGGAAGACAACCACGATCACTTGCTGAAACTTACCTCTCCTAACC
>NW_021319294.1:0-7536 GCF_001605985.2 Dendrobium catenatum | reverse complement strand
AAATCAGCCAGGAGCAACCAAGGGTTTTTGAATGGATCATCTAGGATGATCTTGTGATCATCCAGGATGATGTGATCATATCAATCATCCTTAATTACTCCCATGATTGTCGAATAAATTTAGGCATAATTATACAATATCGTCCAGGCCGATCAAATAATCATCCTGGCCGATTTCTAAAAATACATAATACCTAAATTGATCATGGTGGCAATTTCTTTCTATATTGAACATATCGTCCTGGCCGATACAGGTATCGTCCAGGCCGATCAGTTAATTACGGGTGCCTTAACTATGAAATCTTGATTAGATCTTCTATTTTGAACTCGATCGTCCAGGATGACATAAATATCGTCCGGGCTGATGTGAGTAAAAACAAAAGTTCTAAATCTCTCAAGTGTGTGTGTAGGGTTACTTAACATCAGTCACTTCAAATAATTACAATTGACTCAAGAAAGAAAAAAGAAAATTACAGACTGACTCAACCCTAATCTACCCAGTCTTGAGCTGATTTCGATTTCCGTCCGATCTTTGAATCCTGAAAATGTCAGTAGTAACAAGCAGTTGAAGAAAAATAAGTGTTTGCCAATCATCAAAATATAGTCCATGAAACTAAATTTGTAACAAATTTTAGTTTATTAATCCACCTCCAGTTTAAGACTTCCGTGTCATCTTTTTCTAATTTTTATATTCAATGCTTAAATAAGCTAGAAAATTATGTGTGCAATTCTAATATTTTTTTATTTGGTGAGGGATATTAAGTAGATAATGATCTTTCTTAATCCTTCTTTTTCTCATGTGTATAGAGAGGGGAATGCTTATATTGAATGGTTAGCTAATTGGGGTTGTGAGTTGGATTGTTTCTTTGATCTAGCTGCTAAAAACTTTCTGTCCCTTTTAAAAGGCTTCTTAGATTAGATAAATATGGTACCCCTTATGTTAGATATTAATGTTGTTGGGTCATTGGACCTTGGTTTTTATCTTGCGATTGCTTCAATTTTGGTTTGCTGGTGGTTGTTGCTGGAGTGTTTTTACTGGAGCCTTTCTGCTGGGTTTTCTGGTTCTAGTTTATGTTGTTTGGGTTCCCAAGTTTTTGGTAGGCTGGATTTTTAGATGGTCTTTTATTTAGCCTTTTTGTGGTGTTTTCTATTTTCTTTCACCTGGTGGTGCTGCTTGGGTGTATTTTTGTTATGGCAATGCTCTTATGTGCTGCTCGGTGATCATTTAAGGAATTCCTTATTTTGCCTGAATGTGATTTTAGGAGACTTGGTATGGAGCTATACTATTTTGGGCCTTATTGAGTTGTGTGATGGTTGTTGTTGCTGCAACATTTTTTGAGTGGTTGGGGAGCCTTTTGATTTACTTTCTTATTTATGTTTTGATGACAGCAGTGTTCTTGATAATTATTATTGTCCCAATTTGCTGGATGTCAATGTGGAGGTATGGCTCTATTTTTTCTACCCATCTTTTGGTGGGGGTGTTTCTCAGGTTTGTCTGAGGACCTCGGCTAGGATGTTGATTCAGGGCAAGGTTTTTTGTGGCTTGGTTTTCTATTTTTTGTGGTTGGGCAATTTTGAAGGTGTGCGGGTGGCTGTTTCTATTTTCTTTCGGTTTACTGGTTGGATGCTGCCAGGGATGTCTCCAATTGGTTTGGTTTTGCTGGGGCTATATTTTGGTTTTTAGACTTTAAAATAGACTACCAGGTTAAGAATCTCTTACATACCAACTATATTTTTATGCAGTTCTTTCTCATGCATGGACGAATAGGATCTACTATTGTTTCTTTTAGTTGACTAGTATTTGGTGCAGTTGGTTTTATGATGGTTGGACTATTAGAGGTGGCTGGAATTATCCATTTTACCTCTTATTTGATTACTTGTGTTTCCTCTATTATGAATCTCATCTTATTTTGTAGGATATTCTTAGCGCAGGTATTTGTGGTTAGGCAATTTTTGATGGGGAGCTGGAGCTTAATACATATCCTTATTGCTTCCCAATTTTATGGTTTATTTTTTGGGTTCTCTTTCTTGCACACTGTAGAATGTACCTAGGGTTGATTATACTTTTTCTTCGTAGGGACCTCGAGCTCTTAGGTTTTTTTGGATTTAATTTTATAACTCTTCTAAGCATTAGAGAGCTTGAGGGCCCTTTAAGGACTCTGTAATTTTTTCTTATATTAAAGTGTAGGCTCCTCTGTGGGTTTTCCAAAAAAAAAAACTTGCTTAAGAAAATCATCCTGGATGATTACCATCATCATGGATGATACGCTTAAATCACAAAAACCAGCTGCCAAATTCATTTAGGCAAGATTTTAATCTCTCAAAATTGTACTAATCATATAGGACGAACATGATCATCTTAAATGATTCATATCAATCATGTCTAATTTAATCAAGTGATTAAGAAAAGTACTTAAGGTTAGATTGATTGATCATATAATCTTGGATGATCGTAGAATCATCCTGGATGATTTGTATGAAAATTATTAATTCTCTCCTGAATCTCCTGGACGTCTCGAACTATCTGCTGGATGATAATCACTGATTTTGAACTAATTGTATAGGAAAATCCAAGCATTGTCCTGAATGATCAGTTATATTTCTATATTGTCCTGATTTATCTCTTGGACATCCCAAACTATATGCTGGACTATAATATATAATTTTGAACTAATCATGCGGGACGATGTCCAAATTATACTGGGCGATCTGAATAAATATTGTGTTCTAATCATATATCAAACCTAGATCGTCCTTACTAGAAGGGCTGATTTAAACTAATTGTACATGATGATCTTTCGATCATCCTGGATGATCTTTAACAGCAAGTTAAAAATTAGAGCATTTTTAGGGCCTTCTATTTAAGCTCTTGGTTATTGATGGTAACATCTTTTGTTGTAGTCCTAACCCGAGATAGTTTAGAGAAGGAGAAGGAGAGCTTGGGAAAGAGAGAGAATCTTTTGAGGGGGAGTTTATGAGGTGTTCACAAAGGTTGCTCCAAGTAAAGATTCAAGTCATCTTCTCTAATTGTCATCCTTGGCTCATTGGAGGCTCTTGAGAGGTCTTCATTAGTACTAGATCAAGGTTCTCTGCTTGCTTCAAGAGGAAGCAAAATGGGTTGGGGTTCTCTGCCTACTTTAGGAGGAAGCAAAAGGAGTATAGGTTCAATGCCTCATCGGAGTTTGTGAAAAGATTTTGTAAGGGCTTCTCTGCCTTGCTATAAGAGCAAAAGGAGAGACACTATTATTTTAGTGAAATACCTGGAGGGGAGGCTCTAGGGAGTGGACGTAGGTCAAGTTGACTTAACCACTATAAAAATATGATGTGTTCTTTCTATTTTATTCCTGCACTTTATTTTTTGCACTTTAATTTTGTGTGGTTGATTTTATGGTTAAAATCTTTGATTTATTTTATTAATTTCTTCCACATCAAAGGTTGATCGTGTTTGTTTTAAAATATTCAAAAAGGTTTCAAAAAGATTTTTCTTTTTTATTTAAGAATTTTTAAAATCACCAATTCACCCCCCTCTTGGTTAGCTTCAAGCTAGTTCATAAGGGCTTAACAATCCTAACAAACTTTCAAGTGGTATCAGAGCGGGATTCATAAAATTAATTTTTAGAAAACTTTTGAATTTTTATCTATGGCTAACTTTGGTGACCAAAACACGGTGGAAGGGTATTTCATTACTCGACCACCCTTATTTTATAAAATATAATTTGATTTTTGAAAAACTCGCATGACTATCTTTTTTTAATCTATAGATTATCACATGTGGATGCTTATAAAAAAGGTTATTCTACACCAATATGTGAAATAAATAGCATCCAAAACTAAACTTCATATTTTGAATAGACATTTTTTTATGATAGAGATATAGAATAACTTAATGCAAAATGTTTAAACTATTTTTTTATGCACTGAAATATAAGGATTACATGCGTTTCAACATGTGTAATTGGTAAAGAAATTTGGGATATATTATATATTACTTATGAAGGCTCGAGTGAAGTCTAGCAATCTAGGTTGAATATTTTACTTCCTGCATTCATAACAAACCACATTAGACGATCCTTTAGAATATTTGTTATCCTTACCTTTTCTCCAATGATGCTTTTGCTTCTTCCTTAGAAAGCTTCTGAATTGCCTTGTTATTAAGGCAAATTCATTGCATTCAGACCCGGAAGAGTCAGAGTCTGATTTGTGTGCCTTCAGTGCCACCGTTTTCTCTTTTCTTTTCTCACCTACTTCAAGATTTCTTTGATTCACTCCTTGCTCGTAAGAAATGTGTGAGCCAAGTAGGTTTTCAATCGAATATGTATTCAAATCTTTAGATTCAGTGATTGCAGTGATTTTAGCATCAAAAGATGAAGGCAAGCATCTCAAAATCTTGTTCACTTTTTTATAGTTTGAAAGTTTTCTTCCTAAGGCATGCAAGGAAGTAACAATCTGAGTAAATCTCGTATACATTTTAGAAATTGATTCATGAGGTTTCATACTAAAAATTTCGTAGTCATTTATTTTATTGATTGTTCAGACGATATTTTCCATTCATCCCAGGACGATATCCTCTAGATTTACCAATTGATCTGTTCGTCCGGACAATATTTTTTATTCATCCTAGAATGATCTCCTCAAGTTTTATCAATTGCTCTATTTGTCCAGACGATATTTTCCATTCATCCCAGGATGATCTCCTCAGGATTTGAGAATTGCTCTGATCATCAAGATAATATTTTCCATTCGTCCCAGGATGATTTCTTCGGGATTTGGCAATTGCTCTATTCGTCCAGATGATATTTTCCATTCGTTCTAGGATGATCTCATCTGGATTTGCCAAATGAACTGTTGGGCTCTATTATTTAAACTTATAGTTCGTCTCGACTTTTGTACCAATGAACTTTAAAAAAAAATTGTTTGTATCGGACAAACTTAGTTCGTACAAGATGATTATCAGGTACAAAGGCAGTTCGTACTGATTCACATTGAGTTCGTATGCAACAATTTTTATGCTATTCGTACGTATGAAATACGATTGTACGGGATGATCGTGTATGCTCAGAATTGAAAAATGCAATTTTCTGGATGGTTTTTGGTGTCTTTTCTATAAAAGGTCCACTTAAGACTATCTTGCAATCTTTTTGTCACTTGGTCTTCGTGCATAGTAAAGGAAATTTAAAGGAGAGAGTGAGAGAAAGTGTTTGAAGGAGATTTCTTACTATTGGGGCGTGAAGGGTTCACTTGGTTACTCAAAGGTAAGGATCTCTATGTGTACTTTATGATTTCTTCACTTTTTTCTCTTGCGTTCAAGATTTCTCGTGAGAAGATCTTTCAAGAAGATTCAGTTCTCTGCTGACACTCAAGGAGTGTAAATAGCCGAAAGTTCTCTGCCTACACTTGGACAGTGTGAATAGTGAAAGGTTCTCTGCCTACACTTGGATGGTGTAAAAGGATGAAGGTTCTCTGACTACACTTGGAGGGTGTAAAAGGACGAATATTCTCTGCCTACACTTGGAGAGTGTGAACAACGAAAGGTTCTCTACCTATACATAGAGGGTGTAAAAGGATGAAGGTTCTTTACCTACACTTAGAGGGTGTAAAAGGATGACGGTACTCTGCCTACACTTGGAGGGTGTAAAAGGATGATGGTTCTCTGCCGCATCGGGTAGTAGTGGAAGAGAGTTTTTGTGAAGGCTTCTCCACCTTGTTGTGGGGGAAAAAGGAGAGACACTAGTGGTAATAGTGCAATACCTAAAGTAGGAGACTTCAGGAAGTGGATGTAGGTCATGTTTGACCAAACCACTATAAATCTTGTGTCTTTTTATTTTTTGTTGCTTTTTATTTTTTTGTCTTCTTATTTTCTATGGTTGAAAAATAGTGTTAAAATTTTCTATAAAAGAATCAATCTATTTCAAATCTTTAAAGATTAAAAAGGGCAATAATTTTATTTTAAATAACCAATTCACCCCCCCCCCCTCTTGGTAAGCCTTTGGGACATAAGCTTAGGTCTAACAACCTAACTCATATTCAACAAGTTTCAACAAGTGGTATCAGAGCATAGTTTCAAAACCAAAAGTTTAGACTACTTTTTGATTAACGACCATAACTATATTTGGAAATCGAAACACACTAGAAGGTTACTTTATAACTAGACCTCTCTTGTTTGACAATATTCCTTTTGATTTTTAAAAAACATGCATGTCAATATTTTTACAGTCATTAGACTATCGTATGTGGATCTTAGTCCAAGAAAGGTATACAAAACCAACTAGATTAGTTGATGGAGTTTGAGTTGAAATTTCCTTTGTAGACTAGACAGTAGAACAATACGAACTAGCATAACGCTAAATGTTTGAACAGTTTCTTTTGTGGTCTTAAATCTGAAGATTACATGCGAGTTTTCACTTGCAAAAGTGGAAAGGGCATATGGGATAGACTCTGTATAACATATAAAGGAACTAACGAAGTTAAATAATCTAGATTTAATATATACGACTATGAACTGTTTCGCATGAAACTCAATGAATCCATTTCTTACTTGTACACAAGATTCATACAAATAGTCATTTCTTTACTTGTATTAGGTAGGGAACTTATAAATACTGAAATGGTTAATAAGATACTTCATTGTTTGCCAACTACATATGATGCTAAGATAACTAAAATTACAGAGTCTAAAGACTTAAATATATATGAAAGTTCGTTAGGGATGCTAAGCCCTATATAACTGGTCCGAGCTAACCAAGAGGGGGGGTGAATTGGTATTTTAAAAATTCTTTTCACAAAGAAGTAAAAATCTCATAAACCAAAATCACACCACAAGAAAAATAAGCGCAGAAATTTAAAGTGCGGAAGCAAGAAATAATAACACAGAAATTTATAGTGGTTCGGTCAACTCGACCTACGTCCACTCCCCGGAGGCGCCCTCCGAGTATTGCACTACAATCGTGACTCTCCTTTATCCCCCACAACTAGGTGGAGAAACCTTTACAGAGAACCTCCTTTTTGCCACCCCGGCAAGGCAGAGAACCTATCTCCTTTTGTTTCCTCCTGAAGCTGGAAGAGAACCACAATCAGATGCTGAATCCTTACCTCTACCAACCCTTCCACGGACGAGAAACTCTAGACGAAGAAGAAGAAGAGCGATCCTTGAAGCAACCCTTGTGAATCCCCTCACAAGCTCCCTCTCACAAGATACTCTCTCTCTCTCCCTCTCTCTTTTTCTCTCCTCAAGGCCTTCTCAGGTCAAGGCAGTAGCAAAAGATTGTTCAAAATGTTGAACAAGAGCTCTTAAATAGAAGAGCTTCAAAGGAGCTCATTAATTTCAAGTTGCCGATAAGATCGTCCAGGCTGATATGGACATCATCCTGGCCGATCAGTACAAATCTCAGAAGATCAACCAGAGCATCACCCTGAATACAAACTGGATGATTTAAAATTGGCTTGATCATCCAGGCCGATCTCACGATCGTCCCAGCCGATCTGTTCAAATCAGAGGAAAATCGTCCAAAGCATCGCCCTGAATTTGAGCTGGCCGATA
>NW_021319293.1:3810-7806 GCF_001605985.2 Dendrobium catenatum | reverse complement strand
TTAAGAGTCAAATTCTCATTTAAATCTAATAAAGAAATGCCATTTTTAATATTTTCTAACCAAGTCTTTTTAGGTCTACCTATACCTTTCTTAATATAAGTTAAATCTAATACTTTTACTCTCCTAACCGGGTCATCGGAAGGCCGCCGTTTTATATCACCAAACCATCTAAGGCGACTCTATCTAATCTTATCTTCCACTGGAGCTATCTCAACCTTTTCACGTATATGCTCATTTCATATCTTGTCTCTAAGAGTAAGCCACTCATCCACCTGAGCATCCTCATATCTGCAACACTTAATTTAATATTATGCTTCTCTTTTAATGGCCAACATTATGTGTTATAAAGCATTGCAGGTCTAACCATCATTTTATAGGATTTTCTATTAAATTTGAGTTGTACTTTTCTATCTCACAACAAGTCCGATGCATTCCTCCACTTAATCAATCCAATTTGAATTCTACTAATAATATCACCATCTATTTCACCATCACTCTAAAAAATAGACCCAATATATCTAAAATGTGTAATCTTATTAATGACTTGATCGATCAAAGTCACAAACCCCCTACTGGATCTATTACTACTAAAATTACACTCCATGTATTCGATTTTAGATCTACTAAAAAAAAAAACCTTTAGACTCTAAGGTTGACCTCCATAATTCAAGTTTACTTGCAACTCCTTTAGTCTTATCAACAAGAGTATCATCAGCAAAAAACATACACTAGGGAACATTCTCTTGCAAATCTCTAGAAAGAACATGAACATCCATGACTAAAGCAAAAAAGGTTTGGGCTAGCTTAAGGCTAATCTTTGATGTAATCCAATTGAAATTGGAAAATACTTAGTTAAACCACCTTGTGTTTGAAAACAAGTAACAACTCCTACATACATATGCCTAATGACCTAAATGTAGGCATTATTAATCTCTTTTTCTTTTTTAGAACTCTCCATAACACTTCTCTTGGAACTTTATCATATGCTTTCTCTAAATCAATAATATCATATGAAGATCTTCTTTTTTCTCTCTATACTTCTCCATCAAACCTCTCAATAAATGTATGGCTTTTATAATAGACCTATCCGACATGAATCCAAATTGATTTTGAGGAACATTAGTATGACGTCGTAACCTATGCTTCATAACTCTCTCCTATAGTTTTAATGTTTGACACATCATCTTAATTCCTCTATAATTTGCACAATCTTGTGCATCATTTATCATTTCTTCTTGATAAATGAAATATTTGATGGTGTATCTTTGGTTTTGTTTTTTTTCTTTACATTCATATGACACCCAATTGAGATATTCTTGGGAATAAGAACAAGTTAATTGTCCTATGAAACATGCAAATAGGAGACATTTATATTTTGTATTTGGTAAGATACGTTCTTTAAACTTGCATTAGAAACGTATGTAGGAATGAAACAGTTAAAAAGTAAATTCAAGTTGTTAATGAATTAAGAAAGCCATTTGAAAATATTTTGGAGCAACATTTTTAAATACTAATGTACTTTCTACTTGATGCAATATCTACAAAAATAATTGGTAACTTCGAACAATGGAGAAAATAATTTGAAGATAGATGACTAAGAATTAATATAACAAAGACTTGTATATGATATGTAATTTTAGCGGTACAACAACAACAACAACAACATCAAGCCTTTATCCCACTACGTGGGGTCGGCTACATGAATCCTTTTTCTCCATTGTGTCCTATTAAAAGCCAAATTCTCGTTTAAATCTAATAAAGAAAGGTCATTCCTAATATTTTCTAACCAAGTCTTTTTAGGTCTACCCCTACCTTTCTTAACACAAGTCAAATCTAAAAAAATTAGCGGTCATTCCTAATTTTAGCGGTGTTATAAAAAAATTATTAGTCAATTTTATTAGATGATTAAGGGCTATCTAGGTGATATAGTTTTAATATATAGGGTCTATTATATAGAAGAATAAGATTATATGTGATTATGTAATTTTTAAAATTAAGATTGGGTAGTTAATATGGATAAGTACTTCAAGATTATTATGCTATTAGAGGATATCATCAAAACTTAAAGGTACATTTTTGAAAAGTATAAATAAACTAATTATGTTATATGGATCCAAGTGTTAGGCAATAAAAGGCTTTGATAGCTAGTTGAGCATGAAAAAAATAAAAAGTTAGATGTATGGCAAAACTAGAAATAATAAATTAAGGAACCCTTATATTAGAGATTGATTTATAATGATATTTCTTGAAGATAAGATAATTGAAAATAGACTTCGGTGATTTAGATATCTACAATGAAGGATAAAAAATGCACCCATTAGACGGGTTATAAAATTAGTGTCAGAAGATTATGGAGGAGGGGAGGCCTATGTTAACATGGGTAGAAATTGTTTAAAATAATTTGCAAAAAATCAATTAAACATCTTAGGCAATATTCAATAGGAATGAATGAAAAATGTGGATTCATAAAGCTTACTCTACATAGTTGCGATTAGATTAATGTTGATTTGAAACTACATTTATTGCCGTGAAAACTTCCTGATAACTATTGTTTACATCAAAGTTTGAAGGTAGGAATGGATTTATTGAGTATTCCTAGCTTATGCTTCTCTATGCATGCCAAATAACAGCAAATTTACCCACTTTTTTTCTTTTGAATCATTGTATAACTGCTATATGAAACATGCAAGGAAATTGTATGTCAGGACCTTATTTACTATAGGATGGAAACTAAAATATCTCTGTAACGGTCTGCATATTTCTGAGAATCCATTATCAGCCTTCCAAGCTTGAATTGAGAAAAGTTTCTAGTAATACTGATCCGTAATATGTTAAAATAAGCAAAAAATCCGTGAAAAAAATAAATGCAGATGTTGCGTAAAATTTTTTTGAATACATGCTTTCAGTGCACAGAATAATATTTTCTTTCATGGAAAAATCTAATTTGGTTAGGAGAAACTCTTAAGTTTTTGCATAGCTATTCAAAGAACAAGAACTTCAATTTGGAAAAACTTTTTAATTTCCTACTGTTGTCCCCAGAGGATTGATTGTGAGGGATTTTAAGAGGCATGCGCATCTGCAGCATTTGCATAATTTATTATGTTATTCCATTCTCAAAATTTTATGTCAGCCATCCAAACCTTCTTTACAATAGAGATCATCATCTAGTTCTGCCACCAATGAAATATCAGAATGAAGTTGGGCTTTGATACCAATTGATGTAGAGTAACAACGAAAGATTTGTGGAAGCCTTGAAGGGAGGAATAAGGGGGAAGAAGATGAAAACTTCACACAACCTATAGGTGAGGGAAGCAACACAAAGCATTATTCTCATTCCAAAAATCATAATTCACTAACACAAAAACTCTTAAAACTAATTATCTTGGAAGAGCCTACCAGATAAGAATAAATAATTAAACTTATTCTAAACTGATAGATAACAATATTGCACTTGACAATGGAAATAACAGCTAATTGAGGCTATATATGAACTTAAATAAGCAATACAATTATAATAAAAATGCTATTAAAGCAACGAGACAAATGGGGACATTAGTAGTAGAATTCAAGTTGAATGGTTGGAGTGGAGGAATGCATCGGGCCTTGTGTGAATAGAAAGTATCCCTCAAACTAAATGAAAAATGTTATAAGATGATGGTGAGGTCTGCAATGCTTTATGACACATAATGTCGGCCTTAAAAGAGAAGCATAAAATTAATTTAAGTGTTGTAGAGATGATGATGCTCAAGTGGATGAGTGGCTTTACACTTAGAGACATAATGTGAAACAATTATATATGTGAAAAGGTTGGAGTAGCTCCAATGACAAATAAGATTACAGAGAGTTGCCTTATATGATTTGGTCACATAAAATGTCGATCTTCTGATGACCCTGTTAGGAGAGTAGCTGTATTATATTCAGTTTATGTTAAGAAAGGTATAGTTAGGACTAAAAAAAAATTGGTTAGAAATACTAGAAATGATCTTTTTTTAATTA